>NC_041022.1:3627357-3927357 GCF_900634625.1 Parambassis ranga | reverse complement strand
TTAATGTCAGGGTGGTGCAACCATAAACAATGGGCATTTATTTTGAAGTGAAGAGACAATAACCATAAACAGGATGTTGTATCAGCCAGAGGACCCCAAGGGAACCTTGGGATTAAGCTAAAAGGTTTGTAGGTCTCTCTTAAATATTAATAAAAATACCTACTTTCAATTCATATATAGACTGGTACACTTTCTATGTCAGGTGGTACAACTATTGGAAAACTAGAAAAAATACATTTTATCATAAAACACTTTATTTATAAAAATTGATCTATATGATTTGATACTAATCATGATAATGATGTTTCACCATTAAAATTGGACTTGTCATTAATCCTGATTGAGGAGAACAGAGGAGAGGCCTATGGTATTCTAAACTCCATTACCCAGAATGCACTGGGCTGGCTGCTGCTCCAAACATCCAACCAGAGGCCTGAAACTGAGGTTAAACTACTACTAAGTCCAGCTGCACGTCTGGACACCATTTGACCTAATGTCAATTATGAAGGAACGCAGCACACGTTGTTCACATGAAGAATCTTCTTAACAATGAAAAGTATGGGGTGACTGCTTTCATTGACAGACAGGTGCGGTCTCAAACGCTCTGTGCCTGTGTTGGTGGGCTACAATGCTGCCAACATGGTGGCCATCATAGCCTCCCACTGAGGCTGGATCCATACTCCGCGAGACAAAGAACTTTTTCCCCCCCTGCAGACGTTACGCCCACAAAATGACGTCATTTTTTTGTCTCTGACCGCCCGCTGATCCGCACTCCTGTGCACAGGGTCCGGGCCGAACTTTGTCTTTCAAGGCTGTGCGGCAACCATGCTGTGATTGGTCGGAATTTATTGTGGGCGTGATGAATGTGGAGAAGCGCAAGAGCCTCTCCAGGTATATAGGTAGGTGTATAAACAGCGCTGATTCAACAGATTTAATTAATTCGACAATGGATCTTTTTGAGGAGCAGCTTGCTGAGGCAGTGAGGAGATACGAGCATCTCTACAACACATCGCAACAACAACTCCTCTTCTTCTTCCTCTTTACGCATGTTCGTCTCCTCCTCGTCCATCTCCATTAACAAAGCTGCAAAATCCATAATGTCAGCTGCTGTACCTACCGTCCTCTGTTCGCACACACTGGATGTGGGCTGTGTGGTGTCTGACGTGCGCTGCAGTGGGTGGGCCGTACGAGGAGTTCTGCACACACACGTCTCGCGGAGTATGGTACCTCCGTGCCGACAAGACCTTTTTTTTTTTTATCTCTTACCACCCGTGGAGCGCGTCCTCCACTCTTGGAGTCTCGCGGAGTATGGAACAGCCTTGAGACTCAAACAGGTCCTGCAGAAATATGTGAGTGATGTCAGGGATGCTCCACCCAGGGTTAGTGGTACACAGCTGCCTCACTGTAGAGGATGTTCCTCAATGCCAAGGAAGCATCCTTCCTAGGACACATGGAGGACACTAAAGTGCAGCCAAAGGACTGATCCAAAGTCTAATGGAGCCAACAGCAGCTCACCAATGATAACAAATGGACATGTATTGTAACTATAGAGTTTCCCCTCTTCAATTTGTGTTAGGGCCTCACACACACACACACACACACACACACACACACAAAGAACAACACGTAATATTTTGATGCACCTGCACTTTGTTTTGAACAGTTTATGGTAGCTGTTTGTAGCTCCCAGAAACCGAGCGGAGAAGTTTTCACAGTACTCACTGTTCCTGAAGTGTTGGAATCTGTCAAACAGCGGCGTCTTCTCTAATAATCCATCAGAGTGGTGGAAAATCACGTCTTCACGTCGGGTCCAGGTGTGGTAGCATTAAGTCCACCGGTGTGACAGCGGCCATCCCCCGAGAACTTCACCGCTGAAGCTGCGTCTGGAGCAGCTCCCAAATAGAGTTCAAAACACAGAATTCAAACGTTTACCGCCATTAATAAAGGTTCTGTTCTGAAACCAGAGTCTTCCTTACGTTTCTGTTTCACTGTCAGCATGTAGAGTCCTCGAAAGCTCCGTGCGGGACGCGTCTTACACAAACACACAGTCTCTCGGCTAACCTGTGGAGCTAGCTAGCTTTAGCTCACAGTTGTGGTTCAACAGTAGAGTCCTCATACGTGTTTACAATTTCCAGAGCGTCCAACAAAGCATATAATCGTGCAGGCGTAACCCTAAATATATATATACATATATAAATGTGTTAAATATCGGACTAAAGCTGAAGTTAACCAACCAAGCCTCTCTTTCCCGCTCCGGTCCGTCCGTCTGTAGCTAACAATGATGCATTCAGGAGCAATGTTAAGCGTAGGATATTACACGAATACCCCAAACATCATTAGATTTTTAACACAGCTACGTTTTGTGACATTGTTACAGCGGGATACTTCACGTGTTTGTGTTTGTTCTGTTGTTTTATTGGTCATAAAGACCATAAAGACACAGACACACACTTTTGTTACCGCCATGTTGTACATCAGCAGAGTGCGTCTTTAGCGCTGTGCCAAATGCTAACAGTGCAACTTGACTGTGTGCTGTAGTATAAAACAGACTGCAGCCCTTTTTTTGTACTATAAATAGGGATCCTGAGAAAAGCGAGGTAATAAATGTGTCAGGGTTTTGAAGAATGATGTCTTTGCTGTTAAGTTTCTCCGCTGGGCCGATGCACGGTTGAGGCTCAGCTCTCATTATCAGCTGGGAGGATTACAGGCCCCTGACTGCCTCTCTCTGGATCAGGTGTAATTCAGACTCTGTGGAAGCTGAATGAGGACGTGAAGGATCTGTCCTCTCCGAGCGCCCTGCTTCTCTTCTTCTTTCCCCTCTTTGCCGTCTTCCTTGCCCTCCCGTCTCCATCGCCTGCCTTCGTTTCTTTCATGCTGTCGGAAAGTTCAGCGCTTTCATTTACTTTTCTGACTCTCGGCGAACTCTGAGGACCGCTGCAGTTGAGTCTTCCAATCCTGAAGCTGACATCTCTTCTCAATTAAATCTGGCACCGTAGCTGCACACTCTGATGACTTCTGTGGTCAATTAAAGGAGGGATTCTGGTCCTTTGTAGCAGAGCGCCGAGCTGAACGTAGAAACCGGTCGTGTCTTCTGGATTTTTAGTGGCTATTTAACTCTGTCACAGTTTGATTTACCTTTAAAAACACTCATGACATCCATAACAATGATATGAATAACACAAAAATCATCTTCTTAGCTTCATGGTGCATTTATGTGTCTTTTAGCTTATTGTTTTGTCAGCAAACCGACAGCATACAGTGCTATTAACAGGCCTATTTTTGTGTGTTTGTGTTGTTTCATAATCAGAATCAGAATTTCTTTATTGATCCCCTGGGGAAATAAAAATCTTAACGGCTCCCATTAGGCTGCCATTATGCCAACAAGTGACAGCGGTGAATCACCCTCACCCAGGCCGGTTTGGAAGGACATGCTAACGCTCTGCATGGAGCAGATAATGGACAGAGTGCTGCTGGATTCAGCTGATCTACTCAAAATACAACAGCTCCATCATGCAACATTCAGTTTTCACATCAAAGACCTGGACTTCAAATCAGTGTGACCTGGCTTGTGTTTTGATCGGAGTGCCACTTTGAGGAGCTGTGACTCATTAATGTTTCAGCAGCGACCTGGAGTCAGCGCTCTTACAGTCTGTTTCTGCATTTTAAGTGTCATGGAACACACACACAGACACAGTGGTAGACATGGGAATGGAGAACAGAGATGATTTGTCAGCTGACGTATTTCGCCTCCAAGTATCAGGTCTGAGGAAAAACACTAAAGCGGTAAAATGCTGGCTGTCAGCCCAAAGGGTTTTTTTTGAATTATGGTAAACACAGGAGAGCTATGTGTTCAGGAGAACACAAACAAAACATTTAATATAGCTGCTGGGAGAATGCCATGAATCCTGGTGTCTTTATGTGGCAGATACACAGCGCTGCACCTTTCCCTTTAAGTCCCAGGAAACAGGAATTTATGTTTATCGTAAAACAACAAAAATCAATTAAACAAAGCTGCCCGACCGTGAAAGCTAAGAAGTGCACGGGTCTGAACTTACATCATGTTTGGAAAGGTGGCCTGTGTCGAAGTGAAGGAGTGCCGCGCCCCCACCTCCCACCCCCTAAAATCAATGCTTCATTTAAGCTTTCATTTCTGTTCAAACTCTGCAATGTAGCTGAGTGCTTCTGTAATCAAATAACACCGCAGGAAAAAAAAAAAAGCTGCTCTTACTTTGGGATCTATAGAAAAGAGTGTCGGTCGCCTTCTATTCATTCTCTGCATGATTTCTGTATATAACAAAAAATGAATCCAATACTGCTGTAATTCAACCAATGTGTTTTCTAATGCTGTGAGCTCACACAGGGCACAGAAGCCTCGCTGCACATATTGCCTTTTCAGTCCGGTGGCAGCTGCAAATTGAACAAAACATCATGCCGCCTCCTGATTATATTTCCCACAACCAAACACACAGAGAGAGAGAGAGATTACAGCCAAAAGAAGCCGACTCACTACAAATGTCACAGAGCAGCCATGGACTTCACACACGGCAAGGACAAGACAGGTCACTGACGATGACAGAGAGAGAATCCCCGCTGTCTAATATACTTCTGATGATTTTATTCATGTTAAAACACGATTGATTCAGCTCCAGTTTTAGACCCCGTTCACACTGAGGAAATCAATCCGGCTGGAGCAGGATTCGGGCCGTATCTGGATATATCGGGATTGATTTCAGTCCACCTCTCGGAGGTGGATTTAGCCGGATTGGCTTACATCTGGCTCAGGTCTGAACCCAAATGCAGCTAGTGAATCCAGCTAGTGACGTCATACTTCCGGTTCACGGGGACAGTGTCCGGGTCGCGTACAAAAGCCGTATATAAACAAACGTCAAACTACAACAGCTGTGCCCCGAGTTTGTTTTCCACAGGGCTACAAAGGAATCAACTGCTTTTTGAACAGAAAAAAATGAAAGAACGAGCAACACGGGACAAAAAACACACAACGCATGTGCACACGTGGCCTGAACAGACTCTGTATATTACAAGGCGCCACCTAGTGGTTTGGAGGACAACAAACAAGCCGGGTTAAGCTGGATTGAGTGCGTCTTAGGCCCCGTTCACACTGGGGAAAAAAATGTGGCTTAAGCAGGATTTGGCCGCATCCAGATCAATCCAGATGTGTTTTTTTCCGAGTGTGAACGCCTCCAATCCGGCTGAATCCAGTTTGATTTCAAGCCGGCTAGATCCACCCTCGAGAGGTGGATCTAGCAGGATTGGCTCAAATGTGGCTCAGGTGTGAACGCAAATGTGGCTAGCGAATCCGGCTAGCCACATTATTAGCCATATTACGAGGCGCCACCTAGTGGTTTGGAGAACATATCCAGCTTAAAGGCTACTCAGAAAAATGCCACTGTATAACAACTGTGGTCAACCTGCTCAGCCGGCCAGATTTTAAAAACCGTGTCATTGACAAGAAGACTTTATACTATAACAATGATAATGTTTTTACTCTTGGAACTATTAAACTGTCTTTTGAATGGAAAAGTGAACACAAATCATCAGTCTAGTGAAAGCTTCACCCCAATTATCACACAGAACTCTGATGATTTACACCCACACTACACACAGCAGTTCATTTTTATGCTGAAATGTGTTTCATGTGTGTATTTTTCTATCCACCTTACTGTTATCTCTAACATGTCTGTGTGATCAAAGCGCAGGCTCTTAATGTAAAATGTTGTGTCCACATACTTTTGGAGAAGCCCAGTCTTCTGTAGATAGGCTGCACATCATTGGGTAATTCCCTAAAAACCTGGAGCCTCCTGTATTTGTGTGTGGGCAGATGTCCCACAATCCATAAAACACTTGATGAATTAAAATGGCAGCGTGCCCAAAAATGTTCCACCGTCAACAAACAAACCACACAGGGAGACTTAAAAGCTCCCTCACAGCTCGCTGATGATGACACATCACACAAGGATCAGACAACACACCTGTAAACATCTCTCTGTTATGGGTCTGGATATGAAAGATGCAGTATTTAGACTGTGTGAAGGTCATTGTCTGCAGCCTGATGTCCTGTTTGATGTGTTCAGAGAAGGAGTTATATTTATCTGTCAGGTCCTGCTGCGTTTCACTGCCTTTAGCTGGATCCGTTAGAGGAGTGTGTGACCTTTCAGACAGCCAACACACACACACACACACACACAGCGGCCTCCAGTCACCTCCTCAGTTCTAGCTCACCATGTGAAGACTCTGCTGTAGGCTCCACCGACATACACCAGCTCCAGCACATCTCTTTTTGGGATCACACATTAAAAGCACCACACACAGACACACACACTGGCCTGCAATTTTTGGTCACATGTCTCTCTCTCTTTCTCTCTGCTCTCTCTCACAGTCACATGCAAACAGTGGATCAATCTCCTCGGAATGGATTGATGGCCCGCGGGCCTTCTGCTGACTAAGACGTTGCCAAATATGGTGAGTTATTGGGAAATTATGCTCAGCTGCCACTCTATCTGTGCTGCTGATCCACTTTGTCAATCCTGATCTTTAGCGGCTGTCACCGCGGCACCACCCGGCTTGCCTCGGTGACCCAGCGCCGCTCCAGGAGACGGAGTGGACGTCACTGCAGGCGTGATAAATGCATCCCAATGAGGCTGTTTTTTATCACCTCCACAGAGAGGCTCAATCAGTATTAGTTACAGGAAATAAAAGGCACACATGGCTCCAGGCTGATTTCACAACCTTCATTCCCAGCCTCATGTCATGTGATGTGTACTGTACATCTGTACATGCTGTACCTTGATCTTCTGGATATTTTAGGCTATGCAGATGTACCATTATTTCATATGATAATAATAATTGTTGTTATTCTGATTGGTTACCTGTGCACAGATATGTAAGAGGCATCATTAGAAAGCTTTTCATCAGGATGTGTGTTTCATATCTGTGTAGTAAAAACTCACCCTGAGGTGATGTGGGCGGAGATTGATGCGTCAAATGTCATACTAATTAAACTTGACAGATATTAATAAATTAATTTCTCACTAACACCTGTCTCACAGACAAGCGGCAGGGATAGTTGTCAAGGTCAGGTGGTGTAGTCGTTGTCTGGTTCAGCTCACGGTGATAAATAAAGATATTTCACAGAGAAGCAGAGGAGTGAAAGGGTCAAGTGGAAAGAAAATAGACGACTTTCAGGAAAGGTGAAAGAAAATTCAAGCTGCGTTCGGTCTCCGGGTTTTATGAAACAAAGGCGCACAGAATTTCTCTTTTTCTCTCGTGCCCGGCCATTTCCATATGTCCCCCTTACTCTCCCACCAATCCATCACATTTCACTCTGGGCAAGACAGCTGTCTGGGGCTGAAGCATATTCACAGTTCAGCAGTCCATCAAATTGCACCAAATACAGTAATTCTTCAGTCAAGCTGGAGCAGGAAGGCGGAGGGGTGGGAGGCGAGAAGTGTCAGAGAGGCAGCGGCGTGCTGCTGCTGCTGCTGCTGCTTACCTTAACTCTTTGAATAACCTGCAGGTCATTTTGTATTCAGCATGCAGGTCCTGGAAAAATGCCAGATGTCACTTCCCGTCAGGGTGCATCTGGTCGTGTGAATGCAGATTTCAGAGCAAATTCTGCAGACCAGAGTCTGTCCCAGATACATAAGCAGAGTCCAAGTGAACGGAATGAGAACTGCAGGCCTGAGGGCACGCGGGCAGACTGACTGACTCTGTGTTGTGTCTACTATAGGGTCTGTTTTCTTGCTGGTTAGTCAGAGCTCGTTTTCCATTCTGATTAGCATCGTTAGACGTAACAGGGAAAGACAAAAACTCTGCACCTGCCCTTAATATCCAGCAACACATGAATAAAATGTGGATGATGCTGCTTCAGCTGCACCCGTTTAACCCTCTGAACCACTGTCCTGCATCAGAATATATCTTTTAAATACGCCCCCTGGTGGCTCAGCTCAGTGCAGGCTGACTCTAGATCCATGTTGAATGGTTAAATGGTTAGCTGCAGAGGACAGGAGGACAGAGACAGTCTATCTACTGGTGCTGATCAATGGAGCTGATAGAGACACCTGATTGGTTCAAACCTCAGAGACAGAAACACAATCCGTATTTTAGTAGATCGAGGCAAAGAATGTGTCAAGTAACGACAAACACTGTAGAAATGTAGAGGAGTAGAAAGTACACACAACAGCTGCAACATGTGATGGAGTCAAAGTCTCAAGTCTGCTCTGTTATCTTTACTTAAGTAACGTATAGATAGGTGAACATATACTTAAGTACAGTAATGAAGTACAAATACTTAGTTACATTCCACCACTGTTGAAAAGTGTTTGTAGGTACTTAGAATGCTATAAAGCTAATTGGACAAACCATCTGTCAGTCACTGTCACAAGCTGATCAGCCAATCAGATCAAAGAGGAAACATCAAGTCGAGTTTTTAAGGATTTTTGAAGCATTGCATGTCCACAGGACCCATCGTTTTTCAAGCTTCCCATTCACCGGATGCATTACATTCTGGGTGCATTGTGAGACTTCAAATAAACAGCACGTGGTGTGACTTGATCCATATAAACATGATATTATAGGTTCTGGATTAAAGGCAGGTTCAGACACTGAATGGAGTTATTCTTTCCGCAATGTTTTTTTTTTACTAAGACATTTTCTTCTCTGATTGGTCTATAAGATTCTTTCACTTGACTCTTACTAAAAAATAAAGATATATAAACCAGGGAACCATTTGTGAATGAAGAATCCTGACAGCTCCTCCCGCTCCCATCCATCACTCCCAACCTTTACACACATTTAGCGCTGACAACAGAAAGGCACAGCAGCTGAGAGTATCACCTTGGACACAAGATGCAGGGCAAAAGTATTTTTTTCCCTTTAAAAGATCACATCACCAGACAGCGCCTCTACAAATGTCACTTCAAAATATGAGCCGCAACCATTTCATTTCAAACTGCGGCTGTGTGAGAGCTTTAATGGGCTTTTTCTGTTCCCTTCGAGGTGCTGTTGACTTTGTGGAGAGGCTCGGTTCTGAATGGACCGTTGTTCTCTCTGGGCCATGTTGGGTCTCCACTTGAGAGTGCCTTGTTAACCCACTAAGCGGGTCCACAAGTGCACTTTATTTAATGCACGGAGGTGGCTCTAAGCCAGCTGCTGCACATTTCTGTATTATGGCAGGCTTCATTCAAATCTCCTCTATTAAAGGCTGCCAGCTTCCACTGCCGCACTCACTCATTATGCTGCGATCAACCTGTGGCATTCTTCCCCTCTATGGACAGATTGAAGCGTCCTCATGAATGCAAATGAAAAACAAATTAATAGGGATTCAGTCCCTGTCTTGCACCACTACCTTATCAACCAGGACTGGTTTGCATGCCCTGGTTACCCCGGAGCTGCGTTGTCAGGGGCAGCAGCTCCTGGTAGACAAATTGGTCCTAAGTGGGGGGGAGTGGGGGGGGGCAGATGATGCATGGACTTCTGTAAATAAGCTGGAGTGGGAAGGGGTCACCTCACCTGGAGTGCTGGTGGTCCCTCCTGGAGCTCAGGAGTGGTGGGGAGCTCAAGCCTCGTCTTGTCAGACGAGGCCTGAGGAAAAACACCACGTGAACCCAGGATCAGGGCAGAGCCAGCGAGGAGCTGACTTCTGGCTTCAGAAAAAATGATTTGGAACGTAAGGAGCTGGATACACTGTAGGTCTCCAACACCTGAGCTCAGCTGTCTCCCTTTACAGAGGGTCACACATGCTGAGCGAGCCCTCTGGGAGAGGTCACGGAGGTAATTTAAAAGCTGCAGGTGCTGGTGGCAGAGGACGTTAACCCTGAGAAGACTCTATACAAGGCTCAGCTGAAAGGGATTTCTGGTGTTCAGAGAACAGGAGCTGGCACCTTTGACTGCTACAGTGTCAGACAGAAACAGGTACAGAACAGGAGCAGATGACTGACTACAAATGTCCACTTAAGCTTACAGTTAATTATGCAAAATAAACTTCAGCATTTAGGAGGGAGGAAACAGATTTCTTTATTCTATGCAGTCTTGATGTTGTGTGATAAAGAGTCCACCATTGACAGGCTAGAGGCGTGGAGACTGGATACTCAGGAAGATATACAAAAGACTGAATGGGAGAAAGTGTGCTTTAAAGCTCAAAGACAATCAATCAGTTCTAGAATGAAATTGCTTCAATACAAATGGTTGATGAGAACATATATTACCCCGGTTAAGCTAAATCGATGGTCCCCTGATGTTCCAGACACGTGTATTAAATGTTTGGAAGAAAAGGGTACCACTGTGTATGGGATTGCCCAAAAATAAAAAAATATTGGGAGGAAGTTGTTCGAACTTTATCTGAAATCGTTGGAGTGAAGGTACCTCATCAGGCGAAAATATGTGTACTTGGTATATATCCAAAAAACTTTATTGTCAGTCCTACAATTGATTTCGGACTTCTGCAGGCGAGGAGGATGATTGCTTTGTTTTGGAAAACAATGAATGTGCCCTCAATACATGTGTGGATAACAGAGATGACTTCTTGTATTGCTTTGGAAAAACTTACTTATATAATCAAGGGAAAGACTGCAGAGTTTGAGAATGTGTGGAAACCTTTAAAAGATTTTCTTAAACGGTAAAATGTAAATTGAGGTGAAACGGCTGTGTTGAAGTGTGTAGTTCAGTGTTTGTGTTTTATTTAATTTAACTCGTTTTCAATGTAAGTATGTGCAGTGTCTGATGTGTATTTGTTTTATGGATTTTATTGTTTTGATTACTGTCTATTTGTGTAACATTTTGTGGAACATTTTTGTGAAACATATGTTAAATTTCAATAAAAATATTGTTGAAAAAAAAAAAATATGCAAAATAATGTTTGAATGGAATTTAAACAGGTAAATCCTCTACCGTAAAAAGGGACCCGACAAAGACCCAAACAGATTTTGCACCAGGCACTCTCAGGACAGTCCAGAATAAATGGACACATCCAATGAGCATTAGCAGCACCCCTCCAGAGATATATATCTGAGGACTCAGCTGCCATCGAGGGAGGATCGCACCGACCAATCAGCAGCCATTAGCAGCATGCTAGTGAGGTTTGTTTACATTCAGCTCTGATACATGATCAATACTGATAGATGTGGAAGACCTCTGCTCAAAGGCCACGTGGGAGATGATCCCAGGGTAAACCCAGAACACACCGGAAGTGGGTCTGCAGGTGGAGACCATCTCTGTCTGTGCTGCAACCCCACCACAGTGGGAGATAATGGATGGAGGACTCTGTTTCCATACATAGAGGATCCGTTTAAACATCTTCAGTGGAAACGTGCGGTGGGCTGGAAGAAAGCCATTTATAATCCCTAGAACGGGGCGACAAGATAAATGAGCCAAAGTGACATCAAATGTGGACAAAACAGCATTTCACAGTTCCACAATGTCCAATTATTGTTCCAGTGCCGGCACGCCGAGGTATGAATTTCTCATCTACTTGTCATGCAAAGAAACAAACAAGAGACAGCAGTCCAGACAATGAATACAGATTACATCTGAAACATTAGCACAGTTAATTAACTCCGAATCCTGGTCGGGTAAACAGAGGCGCAGTTTGGGAATATCAGCTTCTGGCTTTGAATGAATGTGTCAAACTGACAGTCATTTCCTACCATTTCAAATTTAATGGAAACATTTGAAATCAGCAGTGCGCAGTGAGCAGAATTACAAGCCGTGTTACTGAGAGGAGATCCGGCTGAAAAATGACACGCTGCGGCGCCACCGGAGACACACAACTTTCAGTCAAACGTTCAAGTTTTGAAAGTTTTCACGTGGCTGGCAGAATTAAAGTCTTAACATTTAAACACGTCGTTGGATGACAGGGAGGAAAACAGTCATTAAACAGGCTTCAGAGCGCCGGCCATTCGTTCCCTGTAATGTTTTATTAATACGGCCGCTCTGCCTGAGGGGTAAATGTTTCTTTTCTAGCGCCACTTAAAGGAATCAATCATGCTGCTCACTAATGGCACATCATCTACAACATCTTTTCAAAGCCCTGATCCCAGAGCTCCTGCACTCTGATCAGATTAATGGAGAGCCGCTCTGATGGACCTGAAGACCTTTTTATTCTTTTTTTTCTTTTTTTGGACGGGCTGATGAGGAACTCTGCGTACAACGAGGTTTTCTTTCATTCTGCCGATCAACTCGGAGCTCACTCACTCAGAGACGTGTCAGCAATTATCAGCAGCTCTTGTCAGATAAATGGCTGAATGATCTTCAAGAGACCTAATCAGAGAAAAGAGGACACGGAGAACCATCAGAGGGGGAGAAAATCCTGTCAGACTGGTTTCTACTGCAGACTCCCAGAGCTCCCTGTTCGTTTACCAGGAGACATAAAGACTCACAATGTCTGGAGGACAACACATCCTACCTCTGAATCTTCCACACGCTGGAAAGCTTTGGACCCGCTCCGTACTCACCAGAAAAACATGACATGACTAATGTGGGTGCATCTCTACGTGCTGATGGGGCCGGGACTTGTCAATAGCTGAACACAGCAACAGCAGAAGAGAATGATTTTCCTTTTAAAACATGATGTTTGTATGTCATGTCATACACCCCGGACACTCTTAACTAATGCCATCAGGCAGACGGGCCATTGTAATATGAACAAGGACCGAAGATACAAGAACAGTTTCTACCCAACCACACTCACTGCTGCTACAACATGATTTGCTGAAGAGAATGTTGTCAAAATATATGCTGAAGTTCAAAATGGCCGAACTGCATGGCAATAACTTCACTCACAAAGAAACAGGAAGCCGGCAGCCTGACCCAGCCTCAGGTTTCCCGCTCAGATAGGACAGGAATCATTTGCATGTTAGCATGTCTTGTGAGGTTGGCTTCAGAGTTTTGCCACTTGCTTATTGCCTCCGATCAGCTGTTTGGAGCAGCAACCAGCCTGGTGCATTCTGGGAAATGTAGCTCAATCAGGAAGACTGTTTCACGTCATTCATCATTTATCTCTATCCGCTTCTCTGATCTCTCCCTCGTCACCATCCTCTCACCCTCTCTCTAACCTCCCACTTAGTCAGGTGATTAATAGAGAGCACCTCCCTCACCAATCAGCTGTCGATCCGTCTCTCTCCTGGCCAATCACAGCTTAGCAGGAAAATTTAAAAGTCTTTCGTCTCATCTCCAGCTGTCTACTGATCGACTCCGGCAACCCTCCTCCACCCCAAGCACCACCAGATTCAAGGCCTGATTGAACTGGACTTAGGAGTACCACATGGCTTTGTCTCATTTTAGTCTGTGCTCCTTCTGAAAAAAAATAAAAAATAAAAACACTCATTGTTCCATGAGCTGGCCCTACATCTACATCCGAGCTGCACTCCATTCATGGAGGCCTGTGTAAATAAAAGTCCATCAAACCATCATGTGTAAGATGATACATGAGAATAATGGTCTTTCATGCTCAAGCTTAGAGAACGCATCACACCAGCTTCCAGCTATTCAATCAGACTCGGTAATTGAAGGAAATAAAAGACATGAAAGAATAACAGGCAGCGAGCTGTGATCTGGATTTCAGCGCGCTTCTTCATCATCCTTCTGCCTGCTAATTAATTAATAACAATTATTCCCCCGTGCCTTTGTGTGGTAGATTATGCAAATGATTCATTCAGTTTTTATCTCTCTCCTCGTCTCTTGTGATGGAAGTCATGGGTTAAGCCAGATTTGTCTCGGACCAAATGTGGACCAAGTGTGTTGGTCACATCGTGGGTCTGACTGCAGCAGCACGTCAGACTCGTGATACCAGGAGAAAGACGGGCAGCCATGTTGCACGCTGAACCTGGTCTGACCGCCATTCATGGTGTCTACATTTGGAGGTTTTTGCAGGACGGCGTTACTGTAACAGAGCAGAGAGGGGCGGTTTGTCCCTGGACTGCCTGTTGCCTCGCTGCAGATGCAAAAACTCTCAGCCGACCACCTGCTGGAAGACCTGCCAGCAGCCTATTCTCCGTGTGAGGAGGAGTCCAGGCAGGAAATGTCAAGTATATTTAATAGACTCAAATGATACAGTCTGCATCGCATCCTCAGGTAATAACACACTGCAGTCACATTTTGTTTGACGGTGTTTTCAGCCGTCAGCAGGTAGAAGATTCTTGCTTTATGGAAAAGCAGCTTCTTGGCATCATTAAAGCAGAATAACATTCAGAGAGTTAAGCTCTTCAGTGTTATTATCTGCTTTATTTATTGGCTGGATTGGACTCATCTATTTTTGGATTTTCACTTCCTGTTGAAAGCCCACAGCCCTCCTACTGATATAAATATATATATATATATATTTTTTACAATTTAAAATCTCTTTCTGGTACACAGAGATGTGCTGGCGCCATGGCAACAGAAACAAATTCTCTGTCATTTGCTTGCATTATAAAAAGTCTGCCCTGAAACCAGCGCTGTACCGGAGCACACTCAGGCGGAACCTGTCTGGCAGACTTCCCTGGCTCCGGCAGAAAAATGCAGAATAGCCACAGAGCTAACCTTGACCGCAGCTGCCACTGTGGGCGGCTGATGGAGGAGCGGTGGGGGTGGAAGAGGAAGAGGTCATGAAATGCCCCTCTGGAACTAAATGGATAATTCAACACTGCTCCACTAAAACACCTACTGGTGCCAGGAGGCAGCGGAGTTTGTACAATAGCTAACACCATCAACAGCACAACAAGCTCCATCACCCCTCTCTAGAATATAGAAATGGATGGTAACACCTCCACATAAAGGCCTGCTTCCCCCACTTTCTCTGCTCTTACTTATTTCTACCCGTTCCCTGCTTGCTGCTCTGCACAATCCATCATCTTCTGTGAGATCCCAGCCTCCTCTGGATCCCTGTGCTCGCTGCACCATATGGTTTCCCAACAAAATTCATCTCCTCTCTGAATCCAGCTCTCTCTCTCTCTCTCTCTCTCTCTCTCCGCCCTGTTCTTTTGACCTCTTGTTATTAATAGACAGGATACAGTACAGGCCACTTAGGGAAATGCTCACTTTGTTTCCACACACAGCGACAGCGGAGACAGAACGAGCAGCAGATAATTAGGTCCTGCCTGTCCTCGCCTCCTACAGCGTGAACTCTTACTCTGTCTGCACGCTGCGGCTCAGACCTCTGCACTGCTGCTAACACGGCTGCTTTGCATGTACGTGAAGCTGTAAGTAACAAATGTAAGAGAATGTTCCAGACAGGAACTCCTTATGCAGCCGGAGGAAGCAGGAATAAACAGCACCTTACATACAGAGGGAGTCTGTCCAACAAATGCTCATGGAAGTGGCTGCAGTTCACCTAGAGGGCGCTGTAGTCCCCTACAAGCCTGTCAATTCTGAGCTGTGTGCAGAGAGCCCCCTATAGGAGAGGAGGTTCAGACTTATCCTCCCTTGTGCTTTGGTAAACCAAAGGAGAATTTCATTTAAATGTTAGGTATGAAGGGAGGAGAACTTCTGTGAGAACATTTGATTTATTGATAAATTGATAATCAATATAGGCAGCGTGGGAGCACACAGAGAAGCAGTCTGTGGTTTATTGCATTTGCTAAGACCACAGTGTGTCCCTGCATCAATAAAAAGATGAAAAACCAGCGGCTGCTCCGAGCATTTCCTCCTCAGGATGAACACGGGTTTAGTCACACCACCATTTATCTGTAATTGTTGTGTTGTTGTTGTTGTTCTCTCTCTTTTAAATAGGAGGATTATTGTGCACTCTCTCACTGACACTGTGTCACACTGTCTGGTTTGCAGAGCAGCGATGTTCTGAATGAACAGAGTGCAGAGTGAGCCTGCGGACTCTTTGGTCCCATTCATGTGTCATTTGTGTGTGTTTTTAATAGTGATCCGTGTGATCCAGTTTGCAGAGTGGCCTGCAGTGATGTCGGCTTGGTACCGCCCCGATCAACATCTCAGGTAGCTGCTATTATGAAGCGTGGCACGGGGCTGCAGCAGTGATGATCAATACTCCGGGTTTAATATCACTCACACCGCCGAAATGCCACAGATTCTCCAAACTGAGGTAAAGAGTGCGATACAAGCAGAGCGAGGGCAGCCAGACGTGGGAACTGCCAAAACATTAATTTAGGGAAAATCATTAAGCCACCTTCAAAGACCGCCTCACAGGGAGTAAATATATCCTGTCAGCAGCCAAACAGTTTTGTTAAGACGCTCACTTCTGTTGTAAAGTCAAATGAAGGATAAAGAAACAATCCCTTCTCATGCAGCTCATTAGAGGAGAGATGAGCCGGGCGCTCAGACTCTGACCCCCATCAGTCCGGCTGCTCTGTCCTCTCTGTCCCCTGCCGCTGCAGCTTTCTGGCCGGTTTGCCGACATGAACCAAAAACTCACTCCAATGACTATTCACCGTCGTACACACGCATATGACCACACAATGAGACAAGCGATAAACAGAGTCAGACATCTGCCATAAATAAGATCTTTGTTGTAAGAAGACGATGATTTTTTAAGTGACTTTTTTTTAATCCAGCAGAGTGAAAAAACATGTGAAAGTACTGTCATGTAATCCACTGATTTCAACAATGTAACTGTATTCTGATTACCATCTCTAGAGTGTAACTGTAACAGAATACAGTTACTCATATTTTATATTCTAAATACGTAACGTCGGTACATGTAATCCGTTACTTCCCAACACTGACTATAAGTCACATGCCTTGACATGAAATCTTAGTAGAAGTAGAATTAACATCAAATGTAAGAATTGAGTCAAATCTGCACCACTCATCACAGCCAGTGACTCTTAGATGACATTTCAGATGGTCTGTGAACGCATCATGCATTGTATCTGCCCTGGATTCAAAAAGGTCCACGCTCCTTACTGATGTCCACAATCAGGTTTATATCTCTGGAGAAAACTAAAGACAATAAAACGTTTCAATAACAACATCAACATTAACGACTGCCTTCACAGAATGAACAAAGACTGTCCGCCACCGTGTACGCCATGTAAAACCAGCGGTTATTTTTCCTTCATCCTTCATCTCTCTGTAGTCTCGTCTCTTTCTTCTGTCATCTCCCGCTCACGTAAATTTAACATCTCATTATTAATTTGTGAAATCATTTTTACCCACTTAATCCAGTAATCTCATTAGATAAGGAGCAAATATATAACTATAAATATAACATTAAAAAAACTATTTATGCCAACGTGTGAACATGTCATGGAGACGCATAAACACACTAATGCATCAGCTACATGCATGAAGTGCAGTTTTGTTTGACAATCTAAACAAATAGTAGCTAAAAAATTCAGCGTTTCTTTCAGTAAAAACAAACCAGCAGGACGCCATGATGGAGTCACATGAGAGCAGCAGTCACATGACCAACACTCAGAGAGTGTCTGGCTGTGTTCGACTCCCTACTCCCCATATGTGAAGGTCAGTGTAGGGCACCATATAGTGAACTCATTGAAAGCATTTTCAGACATTTCGGATTCTACCTCCCTCATTTTCTGTCTCCGTTAATGACGCCATTGCTGTCGCAAATTAAACGAGCCGATCTCTGCTAAACAAACTCTGTTGTTAGCGGTTCTAATTTGTGCCGTTATAGCTCAATAAACATTTTATGGCAAAACACGAATCAAACAATCACAGCCGGTCATGCTGCATTCTTTAAACTATCATTATATTTATAAGACAGGTGACGTCACTTCTGTTCCCATTCTCCTCGCCGATCTGTGCAATGCATGATGGGACATATCGCTAAAAGTAGTGACCATCGGATGGACACTACTTTTGAAGATGCATTGTGGGATACATTGAGGGCCCTATATAGGGTCTATAATTTCTCACAAAAATTTCGGACAGCACAAAGTACAGTACAGTACAGTACAGTAGAGTACAAAATGGCGGAGGCTCTATATAGTGAGTAGGGAGTGATTTCGAACACAGCCTAAGTCTGACCTGGTTCAGGCTGTTCTCTCTGCTTGTGCTGCTTCCTCAGAGGTGCAGGACTTTATGCTGCAGTGAACATCGGGGCTCGGAGGGTTAAAGAGACCATTCAGACTGATAATAATTTGTTGTTTTCTTCAGATAAGAGCAGAGCCTTGATATATGTACATCCTTACATCCACCCACCTCCTGCTGTACTGCCTGGAAAATAATCTGCTCGACACCTTCACTCCTTCTTAATAACACCAGGAAAAATAAAAAATAATTAAAATCCTTGGACAGTGAGAAACGGCAGAAAGTACAATTACTCTGTGTTACACCTTACTTCTGGCTAAATTCAGCCCTTAAATCAAACACAGCGCCGCTTAACAGGAAAGCTCATTTTGTCAGAAAAGTAAATGATCTTCTCGCTCCCCTGCTTTCTCCCCTTGTTTCACCAGGCTCTCTTAATCTCTTCATGAAATGAGACCATAAACAATGAGAAATTCACCAGACATCTCCTATTCCGTTCCACTGGAAAAGGTTGAAGTTAGCCTTGGGCAGAGCTGTTAGTGCTTCATGCTCCAGCAATCTGGCAACTACTTCTGTTGTGGAGCCTTTGCAGGAGGGTGAGGGCGGCGGTGTGTGTTGCCAGGCGGCGTGATGTGTGTGTTTCCTCTCTCTTTTTTCTCTCTTTTGTTTTGAAAATCAATCCTTAGTGTTGTTGAATGAGGTTGTTTTCAGACAGCTCGGGCGCCGCCTTCTCTTCGTGAACACACTGTGAAATTGAATTTAGCTTGAGTGGCAACAATCTGTGCATCTTCACATCACAATAGGCGGCTCATGAACACGGTGACGCGCACAAATTGTTGTGTATTCCAATCATGTAGTTTTAAAAATCCATAAAAGGGCCTCGGGGAGCTGTGCTGAATCTCTTACTGATATCGTTTTTTTGTATCTGTGTTACATTTAGCCGTGTTAACCTCGTTCTTCTGAGCCAACGTGGTTTCGGAAAAATCGATAGCAGCAGGTTCTTCGCTCTGCTGTGCAGCCAGTTCTCCTCTCTCATCAGTCCTCCTGCAGCGGAGCTCTCTGCTCATTAACCTCTGTGCTCCTGGGCTTCTTCTTTTTTTTTTTTGATGGGGAGCATTTCCCTCTTTTATGTGACTCAAGCCATTTCACTGCTTGACCTCCTATCACTGCTCAGGAAGCACATCTCTGCCTGATGAAAGGCTTCTATCACGCTGGCTGCAGAGTCCTCCTGTTCTCCTCTGCAAACCACCAGAGGGTATCCTCTTCCTCCTCTTCGCTGTCCCCGCACATTAAATCAAATATATGTCATTATTGAGCTGCCGCTGCCATGTGCCCCCCCCCCCCCCCCCCCCCCCCCCCCCCGACACTTCTCAAAGACGGAATCTCATAAAACTTCCCCGAATTTTCCACCAAACTCCAAAGGAGGGAAAAAACAGAGCAGGTCGGAGTTACTCTTCAAACTCTGTCCAAGAACAGTTGTGTTTAAAGAACACAAGAAGAAGATTGACTGGTTACAAAGGCTACTTGTAAATCCTTTAGTGTCCACAAGAGGCTGACTCCAGACATGAGTCGATCCTCACAGACCTCCATGTAAAATGTCAGACGTCACATTAGAAATAAACATACTTACAGCCTGGTACACAGACTGCCTTGGGGTCTAACTCCGGGTAATCCAAATATGGAAAAGGAGGCGGAGCCAGAGATGACCTGAGGGGGGGCGGTAGAAGCCGTCGAACCCTCAGTTTATCACATGACAGGAAATGGTCAGTGATTCCATAGGAATGATTAAAAACATGAGATGTGTCTGTTGGTTACACTGAGTCACCTGACCACAAAAAACAACAGGGTTTGTTTCCATGTCGCTTATATGCATATTTGTTTATGAGGCCCTGCCCTAAATGCAGCATAACTTCACACCTTAATATTGTTTACTATACTTGAACATCACAATACATGTTATTATTTGCTTGCAAAGTTATGTGTTTTGAAAGAGAAAATGACTGTAACTGTGAGAAACAGTTCTTAAGGGACAGGCGTTTAAAACAAAAACCAGGCAGCTGATTGGACAAACTCTCTGTCAGTCACCAACTATCACCAGCTAATTTCAACCAACCAGATTGAAGACACACAACAAACTGCTGAGGCTCTCTGACAGTTAGCATGTAGCAGCTAGCATGTAGCAGCTAGCATGTGTGTAGAGGACTGTTGTGTCTCTGTGAGGACAATATGAGCATAAAGTCACTTTGACTGAAACAAACTGTGATCAAAGCAGAAAAGTCTTCATGAAGCAACAGACACAGAACTGACAGCACTTCCTGTCTGGACTCTGATTGGTCAGAACTGACAGCACTTCCTGACTGGACTCTGATTGGACAAAACTGGCAGCACTTCCTGTCTGGACTCCGATTGGTCAGAACTGACAGCACTTCCTGTCTGGACTCCGATTGGTCAGAACTGACAGCACTTCCTGTCTGGACTCCGATTGGTCAGAACTGACAGCACTTCCTGACTGGACTCTGATTGGACAGAACTGACAGCACTTCCTGACTTACAGACACCAGCTTACAGACTAAAGTCTTAAAGATTTGTGAGAGTTCTGAATTTCTGAGAGTTCTGAATTCTTCTTATGTTTATTACCCCAAAATATCCATCAGTGCAGCTTCACCTTGCAGCGCAGCGTTTCATGTTTCATGTGTGTTACCTTGCATGGGGAAGTTATTTGTGGGAACAGATGTCTGTATTCTGCTTTTCTGCATCGTATGAAAAAAAAAAACTTAGAAATGCGGTGATCCAAGCAGAAACTGAGTTAAAAACAAGTGAGTAATTAATCTCACTCGTGTGTACTTTGACATCCTTTATTCATATATTTGCTACGAGAGTAATCTCACATGCTGCAATTAATTTTCTTGGGGGAATGCGGGATGTTTAGTGCAGAGTGGAGAGGCGGCAGCAGCAGCAGCAGAGTTTGGATCTAATGAAGCAAAAACTACACAACTATCCATTTGTGTTCCATTTTAATGAAATGACTAAACATTGCCTCGGGCAGGAGTGTCAGCAGAGCAGCAAGGAACGCAGGAAAAAGCTTCTGTGTCTCCGCTCATCATGCCCCGTGCAGCCAAAGTATTTTTTAAAAAATCCAATGTGATGAAATTGTTCTCAATATCCTGCCCTGAGGTGGCACAGTGCAGACATTCGTGGAGTCCTTTGTTCTCCGCTAATGTCTTGAAAGTGGAGCCTGATGAGCAGCTGAAATTCAGTGCAACACCTTCACAAACAGGCGGAAACACACGGCAGCGTCAGTCAGGCTCCTCTGCTGAGGCTCGTCCAGCGTTCAGATGGAAACACACATTCATGTTCTCACTTCTCAGTGAGTTCCCGCCGCTGTCTTCATCCCTGCGCCTCATTCTCTCTTCCACTTCTGATTCAGCCAACGCCACATCACTGCAACCTGCTTTTTGTTGTTTCCAATGTCGTCCTGATCCTCAGCAGGCTCTCCCGCTCTCTCTCTCTCCCCCCTCTGTGTCACTCGGTGCTTCCCGGGCCGCAGACTTCGCCTGCTGCTTCGCATTCTGATGCAGAGACGGCCCAGACACGCTGCTTCGGCTGCCGTAATTCTGACTGGCTCTGAGCACCGTTTGCTTTTTAGCACAGAATACCTCAGTGAGGTTCCTCACAGAACCTGCACCCAGCCGTCCCTCCACATCACCCGCTCCCAGCTATTCGCATGCTCTCTCTGCAGCGGTGTTCATCTGTCCTAACTGTTATGGGAGTTACCATTTGTTTGCTGATGATGATGATGTTTAAGATGTTAGTTTAGCATAGTAGCATGCTAGCACTTGGCTTTGTAGACTCTACATAAAGAGGAACAAAACTCCTGTGACATCAGCACACACTCACATCACTCTGACCCCGTCCACATGGAGACGATTAACGGCCATATCAACTAAAATTTTGTATTGTTTCGGCGTTTCGTCCACACGGAGCATTTCAGGGGTGGAGAAACAACGTGGATGAGTTTGAAAACGCTGTTTGGCCTTAGCAGATGCTCAGTCATCATGACATTAGACCTGTGTGTGTTTGCATTTTGACCTTATCAATGCACACACCAAGTGTGAGACGATGGCCAGTCATAGCCAGTACTCCATGAAATGTGCCCCGGACCCACAGCCTGCTTATCTATCACAGGTAGTGTGGCCGAGCGGTCTAAGGCGCTGGATTTAGGCTCCAATCCCACCGCTGCCATTATGCTCCTTGTCTGCGTGCTGTTTGTAACTCCTCGCCTGGCTGGGTCTGTGGAGAAAGTCAGTCCAGCTAGAGTAGGATTGAATCCAGATCGCCTTTAAACTGGATACGTTCAGACCTATTTTCAAATCTGGCTCAATCCGGCTTTACCCGGCTTGTTTGTTGTCCTCCAAACCGCTAGGTGGCGCCTTGTAAAATACAGAGTCTGTTCAGGCCGCGGTAGCACCATGTGTGCACATGCGTCGTGTGTTTTTTTTTTTGTCCCATGTCGCTCGGTCTTTCATTTTTTTTTTCTGGTTCACAAAGCAGTTTTTTCCTTTGTAGCCCTGTGGAAAATAAACTCTAAAAGCTGTCATCGATCCAGTGGACACCGGAGGAACTGCAGTTTGTGGCACTGCAGTGTTGGCTTTATTCATCCAGCCAGTTCGTGCTGGACCAGAAGGTTTTAGCAGCTCACTGGCTGGAGCCTCCCTGCTAGCATTGACCTGCAGCGTATAGCTTTCAGCAGAGACCTCTGAGTGCACGATTACCATCGTTAAAAACGTAAGATTGTGTTTTTACAAGCTGTTAGTTGACAGGGCTGTTTGGCCTTAGCAGAGGCCCAGTCATCATGACATTAGAGCTGTGTGTGTTTGCTAACTCCCTGTGGATGCCTGGAATCTAATTATGTTGAGCGCTGCACTCAGAAAACGTCGGCGGGACATTTCTCCCGCTGTCACATCACTGTGCTTTCTGGGATTTCATCTCTTCCTGCAGAAAAACACAGATGGCACGTTGGAACTGATGTGTTGAGGACTAAATGGTCCATGAACACGGTGCCCTGACCTCCTGTGAGAGTGCACATTGAAGTGCGTGTCACCTTTGTGCAGAGCTTTTCTCAGCAGCAAGGATTCAATTTAAGAACTCGCCTCGGCTCTCATCAATGAAACTCAGAGTCAATAAGCCGCGTGTCAGCACGACACCAAGTTCTAATAGTCAAAGTAATTTGCTGTTACATATTGTGGCTCTGCGGGGAGACTTCAAAATGGACATATGGACAGAGGCTGTGCGATGGTGAAAGTCATCGCAATTAGATCATTTCCTCATCAAGCCCATCCACAGCCTGTCAGCGGGCACTTTGCCGCCGCTGCCGCCGCCTCAGCAGGAGAAAACCGACAACAAGGGTGCTGGAGCAGGCTCTAACAGGCACACAGACAGCACGTTCACACAGCTGTAAACACAGGAAGAACAGTGACAATGTGCTGAGGAGGATGTCAGTCTAATCTTCTAAGATTTCACGAGACTGTTTAGCACAGAACAACTTCATCATGTATTATTCAGCCTGTGAAACAGTGCAGCAGCGTCAACCTCAGCTCACGTTTACGATCCATGCTATGCTGTTAAAGAAATATTATGAATAAGTCAAACAGCAAGCGGCCTACATGTGACACCGACTGTCCTCACACACACTCTGTTCAGTATTCTATGTGAGTTATCATCATAATTCTGTGAAAACACACACACAGGATGAAATAATCAGTCTTCACAAACAAGAGCTTCAAGCCTGTGTGTTTTCAGTCAGCTGATGAACAAACGCTCCGTTGTGTGTCTCTTTGTGCGTTTCCTCCAGCTAAATGTGATCATCCTGCAGATGAAGCCGCTTCCTCTTCCTCCGTCCACAGTCAGAGCCTCACCCACCCACACTGTAAAGCTCACAGCACTCTGAGACACTGACCTGTGCTTTGACTCACAGCAGCATTATGCAGATATCATATGGATCACTCTGCCCAAAGTGCCAACAACACACAATGTGAACACAAAATGTGATTATTTATAACCAGCTGGAGTTTAAATACTCTGCTCAATCTGACCATTGTGACTGATTTTTAACTTTTACGAAGCTGCTTTGATCACTTTTACCAACAGATTGTGTCTAAACCTGGCTAGCCTCCCCACAGTATTCAGAGAAGCAGTGCTAATGCTCACCAAGCTATGCTTTGCAAGACAGCTGGAAACTCTGTGTTTATGTGTATGTTTGTGTGAACATAACCACAGTGGTGACAACACAAAGTGCAACAAATCCAATAGTAGCCTGACAAGCAGTGCTCAGTGAACCACACAGCTCAACGAGACATGCTACAGCTAGCAGAGAGCAAAATGTGAAGACTGATCAACTACCAACCCCCCGGGGACAGTGCTGCATTTTGACCTTATCAATGCACACACCAAGTGTGAGAGGCTGACCAGTCATAGCCAGTACTCCATGAAATGTGCCACAGCCACACACCCACAGCCTGCTTATCTATCACAGGTAGTGTGGCCGAGCGGTCTAAGGCGCTGGATTTAGGCTCCAGTCTCTCTGGAGGCGTGGGTTCGAATCCCACCGCTGCCATTATGCTCCTGTGTCTGAGTGCTGTTTGTAACTCCTCGCCTGGCTGAGTCTGTAAAACCCTGTTCACACTGGAGAAAGTCAGTCCAGCTAGAGTAGGATTGAATCCAGATCGCCTTTAAACTGGATACGTTCAGACCTATTTTCAAATCTGGCACACACGTGTGTCCGCGCTCAATCCACCTTAACCCGGCTTGTTTGTTGTCCTCCAAACCGCTAGGTGGCGCCTCAAAAAAAATACAGTCTGTTCAGGCCATGTTTTTTTTCTGGTTCACAAAGCAGTTTTTTCCTTTGTAGCCCTGTGGAAAATAAACTCTAAAAGCTGTCGTAGTTCCACGGTTGTTTACATACGGTTTTTGTACGCGACCCGGACACTGTCCCCGTGAACCTGGAAGTATCACATTGCTAGCGGGATTCACAGCTGCATTTGCGTTCAGACCTGAGCCATATGTAAGCCAATCCAGCTAGATCCACCTCCAATAGGTGGATTGAAATCAATCCAGATATATCCAGATTCACATTGTTCAGACTGAGAAAAAAAACTATATATATCCAGATACAGCCCGAATCCTGCTCTAGCTGGACTGATTTCCCTAGTGGGTCTTACACAAGTCTTTACTGTAAAGCATTATCCTTTAAGCAGTGGGATTAATAAAGCATTCTGATTCTGATAAAGTAGGGCGGGTTTTATGTGATGACTTCCTGTTTGCTTATTCTGTGTTGGTGCTGCCCCCTGGACATCCAGCTTAGACCCACAGGGAGCAGACTCATTCTGTGTTGAGTTAAGTTGGCTGACCAGGCTGCAAGTGTGAAGCAGCTTGGATGAAAGGTTGCTGAGAAAAAAAGGAGCTGACACACACACACACACACACACACACACACACACACTGTATGCACAGAGATACATCCATCAGTGATGAATCAGAGCAGCGTGGACTCTGACAGAACAAACAGACTGATGGTCCATAGCTTCAGCTTTTAAAAAGTTTCTGCCACAGTTCACATTGAGGGCATGTGTCACCACATGAAGCACAGCAGCCAGCATCATACTGTACGCTAAATGGGCCGTGTAATAGCTGAGATGACTAAAAGAGGACCTCCAAACCCAGCCAAGGAGTCCCACCTCAGCCAGGACTGACAGATCGGAGTGTCTGCCCGGAGTCTGAGCTGGTTTATAGACCTGATAAAATCATGATTTTCTCCTTTTACTCTCTTTCTCTTTAAACAACTATCACAAGAAAGCTCGAGTGCGACTCTCCTGATTCTCAACAAGGATTCATCTCATGCAGAGATCACGGACGACATCATCAGTTACAACTTTTCACTGTTTCACTCACACTGAATGCAAACCATAGCCCTAAGGAGTCCTACCCGCGTGCACGAGGGACCACAATCCACCAGCATCCACTAAAAAAGAACAAGTCAGCAGTGGTCAGAGTGGGAGCCTCTTCATCTCCTGAAAGCCTCCTAACAAGATTGAGTCATCCACATTGTGATTCCTGATCTCTGAAGCCAATTAGTGGCAGGAGTCTGAATGGCGCTCACCATGGGAACTTTCAACACTTTTGATACAGCGTGACAGTTTAATCACATCACTCCCAGTCAGGATCAAAGGAGGCTGCTAATGTGCACAGTGTGGGTTTTTTCTGAGATCACTGTGGAATATTTTTACTTTTCTTAGAAGACTGGATGATTAGAGGAAGGACGAAGAACTGATGATGAGACCTGCTCTCAGTGTGGAACATTTGCTGTTGTTCTTTCATGTAAATCAGTTTAGAGCAAAATGTCCAACAGCTGCAGACAAGAGGTCTTGAAATAGAGCCCAGACAATGAACTGACAGTTTAAATGTTCACCTGTTGAGGTCTCCCACTCACAGTGGCACCAGTGGTGCTGGTCTATCACAGGTAGCGTGGCCGAGCGGTCTAAGGCGCTGGATTTAGGCTCCAGTCTCTCTGGAGGCGTGGGTTCGAATCCCACCGCTGCCATTATGCTCAATGTCTGAGTGCTGCTACACAAGTCTTTACTGTAGACCATCAGCAACGTAAAGCTGGCTGCTTCTTTGATGCAGTGAAGGGCAGAAATTATACCCTGAAAGTGCTAGAAAATGTTCTTGGACACACCACAAAGCCCACAAGGAGTGCAGGAAATAATCCTCCACTCCAGCAGGGGGCAGTGAACTCCATGAAGCACAAACAGAAAAACCAAGTGGGCCGTGAATACAAAATAAAAATAACACTTCCTCACTACAGCAGAAATGATCCCTGAAACCCAGAAATGTGTTAGCGTGTTAGCATGTTAGCACCAACACAAAAAGCCCTCCAGAGTTTCCTCTTTCTAGTCGGCCATGTTGTGGAAACAGATGAAAATTTTGGAAGGATTTTAACAGATTATGATAAAAAGGGATATTTTTTATACCCATACATACCTTAATAAAACTTATCGTACTTCATACGTACAATAAAACAGAGATAAAGATTTTAATATAGATAATGGTGTCATCTGCACAGATGATGTCCAACATTTTTAATCTTCTTTCTCTGTCGAATGGAACTAACTTTTAATCAGTTAAATGTAGTAATAATATTGTCTTTGGTTGATTCATTAGGAAAATTAGTCAGTGATATCTGCTCTTTTTACTTTTTTCATTATTTAATCCTCAGCTGACTCAGAAGCTGTGATGGCGCTCTGATGAATTCATGAACCTGGATGTCCGTCTGTCTGTCTGTCCGTCCGTCTGTCTGTCAGCTGCCTCAGTCAGCTTTTGTCACTTGGCTCCATTTTGTTCTCATTCTGTCTGTTTCTTTCTTTCTGCAGTTTGGTGTAGCTGGGCTGTGAATAAGTCGCTCAGCTACCAGATAGATAAATAGATTCTCAACATCAGAGCCTTTGATGAATTTCCCTTCTTAAAATTTGTTGTAATTTCATGAAGGGGAACTGAAACTAAAGTACACAATATAAACCCAGTATACTTGCATTCAAGGAAATGGTGTCATCTCATTGCCTGAGAACACACATATGAGCAGCCTGAGCCACTCTGCTCATGCACCATTTAATATATAGTTAATGAGAAGTAGAGCTGAAGTGTCGTTCTGCACGACGAGCTGCGCTCGCTGTTCGGTGGGAAAGCGCTCGCTGCGCTCTCAGGAAGAAAGAGCTTCTATTATTACACCCAGAGAACACTTCTCTGTGTTTTCAAGTGTTCTTCTCTCTGAAGTTTTAAAACAATTCTTCTGAAGTGAGATAACTGCAAATGAACTTCACGGCGTCGGTGTAAGAGCAGGAAAAACATCAGCTCCCTCTGGTTTGTTCTGATGACACCGTGAAACATTGTTCAGGCAGATTCAGATGTCAGAGCACTGACAACGAGATTGGGCGCAACTAACAAGTCCAAGAAAAAAGGATTTCAGCCAGGCCAGAGAACGGAGGAGCCAAGGAAAGGCTCCGTGCAGACATGACCATGTTCACAGTAAAGTAAGGTGCAGGTGTAAGGTGGAGGGTCAGACCAGCGTCCAGGATGTGTGTGAAAAGTTTGACTTCCTCCACCACAGCTTAAAACCTGTGTCAGCACCGTTTATTTTCCTCCTCTGGATTTTGCATGTCGTTTATATCTGCAGGGAGAAGTGCACTTTGGATTGAGGTGTGTTGCTTGGCAACGTGAACATGCATCATAAGACCCGGAGCAGGTATGACGGTGGTCAGGCAGCCTCGGTGCACACACACTGATGATTACAGGTTGACGTAAAGGGTTAAAACCTACATTTCACCGCATTGCAGGTGTTCTAAAAGCATCACAGCTGGATGCTATCACCCAGCCAATCACAACACAGCTGGTTCTGGAGGTGAAAGGTCACACCAGGAAAACACCATCGTCATCGCCGGATGCCCGCCGTCATGTGACACGTGCCTCATTTTAAAGCTGGCGGTAGAAGATAATTCATCACGGGCAGATGAACGGACATTTTAGAAGACAAATGGGACAATTCTAGCAAATGGCTAATGGCTCATTATATTGTGGGGTTATTATTCAGTGGAATTCAATTTGAGGGAGTTCAGCCCACAGAGTCATTACGCTCAGAGTTCGTCCTCTGTGTGCCGCCGTGCATGAGGAAAAAAATACCTGCATACACTGAGGTGACCGGAGGGGTCAGACAGGGTCAGCTCACCCAGCCTTGGCTACACGTACCGCCGTCCTCATCCGCCCATGAGCATTACAGGGAAACCCACTGAGCGCTCTTCATCATCTGCTACAGTTGACTTGCTAACGAGCTGGATGGTAAAAGAAACATCACTCCTCCAGCCTTGAGGCGGTGTTTTTACACACACTAATGACCCGCTGGAGGATGGATCTCTTTGTTTTTAATTATGACCCCAAAGATGCGTCTTCACCTGGAGACCAAACAACAGAAGGTTTGTGAAGGACACACCGATGATTATAAATGCACCGTCAGGCGGAGGGTTAATGTATTTATCAAAAATCCCTTGAACTCGTCTTTCATCTGGGAATGCATAGCTGTGTAATTGTGTTTTTTTTTACTGGGAATGTGTTGTGTGGAGCCAGAGAGGAGAAGAAAATGGAGCTTATCTAGTGACAGGTTTTTAATCTACAGATAATGGAGTTATCTGTAAAACACTGAGCCTGAAACTCCATGCAAACAAATGGAGAGTCAGACAGATGGCGGTGATCTTCCTCTGAGCTCCCGCTCTTCTTTTATCATCACTCTTTGAGTGTCTGAAGTTAAAAAACAGGCTGTGAACATGTTTTTTTCTGCTGTGAAGTTGGACATTTTAACATGGAGGTCTGATGGAGGAGTTGTTTTCCCCTCAGCCCTGAAGGTCGGTGCTCGGTGTGAAGTCAAAAGCCGAGTTTTTTTCCACCTTCACTCAAAGCAAAGTACAGTAGTTGTAATGCCAGCACAGCCTGTGTTTAAAAAGACATGCAGCCACTGCATCTCTTCTTCTATAGAGCGCTCTGCCGGCTCTTCCTTTGATACAGGACTTAATCCAAAAACAAAAAAACGCTGCAGGTTTCAGGGTGTTGCACACACCGCAGTGACGAAGCCACAGCAAACACACTGACTGTGAGCCACACGCTCGCACAGACGTCCACCTCTACGCCTGTATGTGGACTATCTGGGAGTTAGGAGGACTCAGAGGGGGATGGTGACGGCCGCAGTGTCCACACTGGGCTTTAACATGATCGTGTGACATCACCAAAGGTTGGTTCACCTAATGAAGGAGATCAAAACAACGCTAGAAGGAGCTAAAAAATAACTATTACCTGAAAATACTAAAGCTAATGGTGGATCTGCAAACGTAACATGTTAGCCAAGATGCTAATATGTCAAACAACACACAAACAATCTGTCACTGCTGATTCATGTCTGTCTGCACCATGATGGAAACCAGCCTATCATGCTACCGTTAAATGCACCCAGTCATCAGCAGCAGCTGTGAAATGTGCTACACTGAAGATGTTCTAAATTGTGTAAGAAGAATGCAGCCTCACTCCTAAGAGTTTAAATACCTGAAAATCAAGCTGAGCTAAATGACAATTGGCAGAGCTCCTCCGGTGTAAAGCGGCCGGATCAGACTGAATTAAAAGGGGATTTTCCTGCAACTCTGCATGAAGGAATTTTTCCCATCGCCACATTCATCTGTGTGTACAGTCTGCTGTGAAACCAAAGCCTCAGAACCGAGGAGCACTTTTCCAGAATGAGGGACAGACGGTGCCAGCTTTGTCGCGCCTTCCAGCCAAGAATGCTAATTGGGCTATTTAAAGGCTGTCCGCCCGTGGCCAAAAAAAAAAAGAAAAGCAAACAGTCCGTATATTTAAGCCGCTCAATATATAACGTGTCCGCAGGAAGCGAGCTGTACATTTATCAAATACAGTATGAGAGAGCAGTCACACACAGAATGCAGTTTGTCCTGGTGATAAGCAGCATGGCAGATCTGTGCGGGCTTTTATTTCCTGGTAATAAGTTGATGGATGCCGCATGTCAGATTGAAATCAATTCATTTCAGCTGCAGAGCCACGCCTCCCGACTCACATCACATCGCGCCCCACGCCGCTAAAGACAGTGTGACATGATGTGAGAGGAAACACTCTCACCACGGGATCTGTGCTGCAATTAATGAAGTGATGACATTATATATTTATTTGGAAGTCATTAGGATTCGGTGGCCCGAGGAGCCGCCGAGCTCTCTGAGGAGCGCCGCTCTGTTTTGGTCGACGTAACAAAAAGAGAAATTAAAAGCTGCTGCAGAAGCCCCTCAAGCCTAAAACACACAAAGCCTAAAGTTTGCACTGTTGACGGAGGAGCTTTTTAGGATGGAGGGGGAATTTTGTGACTGAATGTTTATAGATTTAATTAATTTACAAGACGACACACACACACACACACACAGAAATCCCAAAGGCAAAGTGTTTAACAGAAGGCTTTGTTTGGAGTGAACAATCAGCTGGAATTCCTTTTGAAGAGTTTTATTCTGCAGAAAATGCTGACGAGCGACGCTATCAGTGGGTTTATTAACCCATTATCGACCAACCACTGTCTTCAGTGTGTTCAGGAAAAGGCTCAGAAGATGTCAAACACACTCCGCTGTTAGCAGCAGCTTTGTAGGAGAACATGTGCGTACAAACAGGTTGTGTTGTTTCTCCATCCATATAGCCCCGTTCACACTGGAGAAAGTCAGTCCAGCTAGAGTAGGAGTGAATACAGATAGCCTTTAAGCTGGATACATTCAGACCTATTTTCAAATGTGTCATAGCCAGTACTCCATGAAATGTGCCTGGGATCCACAGCCAGACTGCTTGTCTATCACAGGTAGCGTGGCCGAGCGGTCTAAGGCGCTGGATTTAGGCTCCAGTCTCTCTGGAGGCGTGGGTTCGAATCCCACCGCTGCCATTATGCTCCTTGGCTGAGTGCTGTTTGTTTGTGCTGGCTGAGTCTGTAACACCCCATGGAGAAAGTCAATCCGACTTGTTTGTTGTCCTCCAAACCACTAGGTGGTGCCTCATAATATACAGGGTCCATAGTCCATTGATTTCCCCAGTGTGTACGGGGTCTAACTCTACAGTATTCGAGTAGCGGAGGGTCATTAATGAAACCGTCCTGTTGTTGTGAAAATTGGCCCTGTTTAAAAAATCCTGTTAGAACATGAGCTCCCCAACTCATGACGGCCTTTTCCATTTACGATGAATCAACAAAAATCATTGGATGAACCATCTGTCAGTCACCATCTCACACTCTCCCTGGCTGCATCTGATTGGATGACCTGAGGGCGGCCTGCTCCAGACCTTCTCTTTAATGTGGTGAAACGTGGCAGACCGACGGCTGCATGATGCACAATGGCAATTCTCTCCTTTTCCACCTAAACATAAACATAAACGTTTCACAGTGGTCATGAATGGGTTAAGTGACGTCTGTTCTGACATCAGGGAGATAAACAGTGTGCAGAGGGGAAGCAGGGTGACGCATGTGAGCAGTGTTTGTCTGTGTGAGCTGTAGGTGTGTAGCTCCGCCCCTCCCTCTCTCCCAGATAACCCGGAGGTGATGAAGTGGCATGGAAGACTGCCATCATTACATTATGTCATCAATTAAGTCTCATCAATTAATCTGCTGACATAACATGCCCCCCGCCTGCACCCGCAGCGCGCTCTCGCTGCGCCCTTGCCCGTGTGTGTGTCTGCCTGTTACTCAAAGTGTTGCCGAGTGCTGCTCTTGCCGCGCTGAAGGTCACGCTAAATGAAGGGGCTCGTCCAAGCACTGACACTTTTTTCACATCTTACAGCGATATCGGCCTCAGCGGCTCCCAAATCCGATGACAGGTCCGGTGACCTTTTTCCACGGGAGTTCTCCTGGAAGCCCGGCGTGGACTGAGTGGAAGAAACGATCAAATTGGAACACAGCATGAAGAGATTACTTGCGGGGATAAGGTCAGGATTCGAGACCAGTAACAGAGTGATGGATGGTTTTTTCGAGGGCCTCTGACGGTGTTAATACCTCTAAAAATCCAACGGAGTCAAAGGGAAAGCTGTGTGTGGCAGCACGATCCGCCATCCAGAATTTATCATCATCTAAACGCTCCGACGCCGTGACACCAGAAACGGCGTGTATAACTCTGGCTTTGTGAGACCGAAACTCCGTGCTGCGTACACACGATGAATAAAACAGCATGACGGTGGAGACTGATTGGAAAAAAGACCAGAATCATAATTCGATGATGAAAATCAGGAACTGGAACTCCGTCCATGCAGATGTGCTGTGAGGAGTAAACTCCAGGCTCACTCACACACTCACAGGCTTCACTGTGGCTTCGAACATTAGAGTGAACCCCTCACCTCTCCGTCACCTGGGCAGGTGCTGCAGGTGTTGGGGGGGTCAGTGGTGAGAGAAATTGAAAGTGACACCAAACCCACAGTGGAGCAGGACAACACAGGAAGACAAAAAATATACAAAACTGTCACAGCTGTGTGTACACACACAGTGCAGAAGCACCATCGGGTGGATGTTAATGGAGATTCCATGACTCACCTCCACAGCAGGAGGTTACTGTGGCAGTATTGTACTGGGTTTAGTCACCTTGGTAACAGCAGCAGCTTTACATACACAGTGACAGGTGAAGTGTTCTCATCGGTGTTTCGTGTCATCTTAAACCAGCAGTAATTGGTTTTTTTTTTGGAGGCAGGAAGTTGCAGCAGTGTGTTTGTGCCCCTTCCATTAAAGCCCAACATTCACTTCTCTCAGTTCCTCTGTTGTTGTTGTTGTCTCAGAGTGAGACGTCTGTCTCCACTTAAGTCAAATGCTACATGTGTCGGATGGTCATTAGCCGTACAGTGAGCTTTCAGAGGGGCTGCCTGCTGTGAGCAAAGACGAGCAGCAGACCCTCAATTTACTCAGTCTCACTCACTAACTTTCATTTTTTCACCCATTCCTTCCTTTGTTGCTCATTTTTTAACCCAAATGTTCAGACAAATGTAGAAGCAGCAGGGCGTGCACACACAGACTGCCTTAAAGTAGTGAGCACACTGAAAATAATGTGAATTGTTAAGTCAGGCCATGGATCACGTCAGCCATAAGCAGTTAAGCTGATGCTCAGCAGAAAAAAAAACCACAAACATCATAAACACGGTGCAGGATTAATGAGCAGCAGCAGCACCGTGGCTTTGTTTACAAAATCATTACTGCTGCTGTTCACAGAGCAAGCCGGCGACGTGTGATTTAAGTCAACTATATATTGCATTAAGGCCACATTGAGCATTAGATGGCAGTGTAATAATGATCACTGTGAGGAGAGGAGCAGGCCGTCTGACAGGAAGCTCCACCGATCAAATGGACGCTTGATAGTTTGGAAAATGAAGAAAAAATAAAAGCAAACAAAACTCTTATTAGAAATATGTTCTGGAAGCTCCGGGCACACCCTCCCTCTGCCTCCCTCCTCTCATACATCATGGCTTCCTGGTGGACTCTCATAATGAACCATTACTTTTGTATCATCACCTTTCTACAGCACAAACCACACAAGGAGTCCTGCACCATCTGACGGGACCAAAGACCGACGCAATGAAGCATCATCCTCATCTTCAGAAACTCTAAAGGTGAGTCGCTTTGAGCTTTTAACCAATCAGATCAGAGAGGAAACACAACCAGCTGCTGAGGCTCTCTGACACTTAGCATGTAGCAGCTAGCATGTAGCAGCTAGCATGTGTATAGAGGACTGTTGTGTCTCTGTGAGGACAATATGAGCATAAAGTCACTTTGACTGAAACAAACTGATCAAAGCAGAAAAGTCTTCATGAAGCAACAGACACAGACAGAACTGACAGCACTTCCTGTCTGGACTCTGATTGGTCAGAACTGACAGCACTTCCTGTCTGGACTCTGATTGGTTAGAACTGACAGCACTTCCTGTCTGGACTCTGATTGGACAGAACTGACAGCACTTCCTGTCTGGACTCTGATTGGTCAGAACTGACAGCACTTCCTGTCTGGACTCTGATTGGACAGAACTGACAGCACTTCCTGTCTGGACTCTGATTGGTCAGAACTGACAGCACTTCCTGTCTGGACTCTGATTGGACAGAACTGACAGCACTTCCTGTCTGGACTCTGATTGGTCAGAACTGACAGCACTTCCTGTCTGGACTCTGATTGGTCAGAACTGACAGTATAAACTATAGACGAAGTATAATAGTAGTAATAGTATATATAGTAGACGAAGACGAAACTATATGACGTCACCAGTTTGTTTCTGGAGAACAGTTTTGAGGCTCCAGGACGCTCTGACCACCACCCGTTTGACAGCGTCACAGTCCCCCAAAACCCCAGGGCTCGAGTGGAGCTGAGGTGGACGGCAGCCGCCCGTCACTTAAAGCAGTCACTTTCAGAGCCAGCCTCTGACTTCTGAGGTCGCACATATAACCGTTTTACCAATGAAAAAGAAGCCATGGCATCAAAGAAACACGGGATACAGCTGTTAACCCACATCATATAAAACACTGTTTCCTGCATCATACGCAGGTTTAGAGCTCGACTCTAATCTTCAGCTTCATTAGCGATGCACATTTCAGGGTTATAAGCAGGATAATTAGACGTTTTTTATTAATTAATGGGTCTCTTCAACAAAGCTGCTCATGTGATTATTGGAGCAGGAGAAGCAGCGATCATGGTCTCTAAAAAAAAATCAACGTCTTCATTTCTACGCAGGCCATCTGGACAAATGACAAATTATTTACGGGTTGTCTTTACAGATACGCACAGCAATTAATTATCATGTACATACATAAGTTGATGTTCGTTAGTTTGTGTCCCTCGTTTGGCTCCACGCCCTCTAAGAAGCACAGATGAAGGCAGAGACCTTGAGTAAATCACAGAGGAAGCCATCAGGAGGCAGGGAGGAGGGGAGAGTTTGATTAGACGAGCTCAGAGAGGGGCCTCGTTCAGCGTGAGGGCCGTTAATTAGCGCTACAGTTCAAAACTACCCCCCCTCCCCCCCACTCGCTGGGCTCTCTTCCTGCACACAGTCACAGCCACATGTTCCGTCACATGACGGCCCTTCATCACGCTCGGGGACCTGCGTTTACACGTCGCCTCCTCGTCTCCGCAGATTGCTGCAGATCACCCTCTCACCTTGTAATTAGCTCTCAGAGTCCAGCAGCCACAATCAAGAGGATGGTCTGCTGAGTTATGAGTTATGATGCACAGACACAGAGGAGGATGTCACAGAGCCGCGGCCTTCTCCGAGCCCGCGTTTCATCACGGCTCCTGTTGGTCGGCTATGAAATGTCAGCTTCAATCATTCAGTGCTTTCAAATTATTTTGAGGAACGTCTCGTCCTCGATCCTTCAGGTCAGAGCAGAATGTCAGCTCCATCATAAACAATCATTCAGTGTCAAAAATCAAACTGACACAAAGCTTCTCCGTGCATCTGTCTCTGTGGATCTGCAGCGAAATCACTGCTGCACAGCGATCACAGGCAGGTCTGAGAAATAAAGTCACAGAGTGAGCGCGAAGGATCTGTCCAGGTGTAAATAATCTGCCAAAAAATGAATAAAGTTCAAAGTAAAAGCTTAGAAATGTATAAAAAAAGGAACACACATATACTCAAATTACACAAGCCTGTGTTAAAAATGGCATCACGTTAAAAACACGGTCATAAAAATCACAATGTAGCTATGTACAACATACATGTAACCTTTTGATCGTGTTAGTAATGTGCCCGAAATTCCTAATAAAGTCCGACAATTGGCAACTAAATGTGATTTTGTTTTAATATTTGCAAATATTATTAATAAAGTCCACTATAACCACTCATTTCTGCCATGTAAACACACTATTATTGAACTCACATATACATTCACCATGCTTTTACTGGAAAGATGTGGACATAGTCTCATTTTATGTTCCTGGGGGTCCAACTGGACAATAAACTGGAGTGGTCCACAAACACTGAGGCTGTTTACAAGAAGGGCATGAGCAGACTGTACTTCCTGAGGAGACTCAGGTCCTGTTCTCTACCAGTCTGTCATGGCGAGCACCAGCCTGGAGGAGGTGGCGAGGGAAAGAGTGCTGGCTAAACTGCTGTCAATCATGGACAGTCCCTCCCAACCTCTCCACAACACGGTGGACAAACAGAAGCAGACTCCGGCTGCCCCGCTGCTCTAAGGAACGGCACAGGAAGTCATTCCTGCCGTCGCCATCAGACTGTATAACTCCTCTGTGACTGTCAGAGCTGTGCTCACAAACTAAAGCATCATCTCAGCTGCTCCTCAAACTCCTCAGTTACATTAACTCTGTATTTAACTTCATTTGTCTGCTGCTGTGTGTCTTCTAATGAAGAAAAATGATATTTTGTCCATTTAACAAAGGTTCAGCTCAAAACTCTGCACCGTGAAAGGAGGAGGGGGTCACGGCAGAGCCCTCTCGTGCCTCCGTCACCTCCTCAGAGGTCAAACATCACTTAGATCCACTTTCCCTTACAGCTGTCATAAAAAGTACAAGAAGGGCAGAACTCCTCCTCCTCCTCCTCCTCTGTCGGCCCACCATCAAGCCTGTGCAGCATTAGCATTTAAAAGGCGACATAATGCGATAGCGAAGAGACGAACACTTTGAGTCTGATGGTGAAATGTTAGCAGGCGTTTTGCAGCAGAGGCTTTAATACAGTTTCAGAGCCTTTAAGAGTGGTGAAGTGTTCTGGAAGTAAAAGGCCTGTCACTTTCTGCATCACTGACGGTAGGTGACACAGTTAGGTGACATTCATGCCTTGATGAGCAAGAAACTGAAAAAATTGGCTTATGACTGCAAAAAATAAAAGAATCTGAGGCTCTGACAAAGAGACGTTAGAGAAACAACTCATTACTCATTTCTGAAGAAACGAATGAAAGAGTCAGACAGAATGATTTCATATTTTTTAACTATGTTCAGTTTGTTCACATACGTGCTGAGGCGGATAGATACGCAGCCTGTTAGCTTAGCATAAGGATGAATGGGAAAACAAACGACTCCACTCAACTATTTATTAAAGATGGATGACAGCAGCGGCCACATATCTGTACCATGGAGGCATGGCGGCCATCTTATTTGAGCACTCTGATTGATCAGCAGTCATCCGTCATCCACACTGGATTTATGGAGACCCCCCCCCCCCCAGACCTGAAGACAAATGGCTGGAGGAGCTCCGCCATCCGCCGTCCTGGCAGACACCTCCCCACAGCCGCCACACACAGGCTGTTTACCAATCGAGATTTACGCCGTATCAATAAATCACCACTGAGTGCATGTGAATGACCAGGAGTCTAAAAACAGGAGTGCCGCTCTAATTGCCTCCCGCAGGGCTGAAACAGACTTACTGCAGTTTTACTCAGAGGGTTCATTATTAGATCGCAGAGGGAACAAATCTTTTGCTGTTAATTGGTGGGATTTTATTTTCAGGTATCGCCTTGATGGCAGAACGTGACGTCCTCACCGCCAGCGGCAAAACCATGAATCCATCAACCACATATCTAAGTCAAGGAGCTGAGAGAGAGAGAGAGAGAGAGAGAGAGAGGCGTGTTGTCTAACTCTAAATGATCTGAAAATGGATTTTAACATTTAAAACGGCGAGGGTGAAATGTCACGTTCCCCCGAGGCGCACGCGGCGCCTGATGGACGAGGAGAGTGTTCTATGTGCCTGTAACAGAGACGGAGATATCCTCTCAAGGTCACAAAGTGAGACCACGATATCTGTAACAGACAGAAGGAGCCTCGGAGCAGAGGAGGAGGAGGTGGGGAGATGGTTTAAGTTCCCGTCCTTGGGGAAATCTTCATCCATCTGGGGAGACGCTGAGGGTGCAGCCAATTCACACGCTCCAACAGGCCCTTAATTTGGGGAAGCATATGCCACCGCTTAGGCCGTTTGGAGTCTCTTCACATGGCAGAAATTGGTTGTTATGGTGGACATTAGCTGGGAACTAGATGAGGCTTAAATAATCTGACTTGTGTGTGTGTGTGATGTTCACGGAGCGCCGTCTCCAGCTCTGTTGTTTTAATCTGACTTATATCTACTCTCTGTTAAAGCCCAGGGCGCTGAGAAATATTACACTGTGCACATTACAATATGGAAATTTTTAAGACTACTATCAGAACACGGATAATCCACAAAGAAAACCAGCTGCCCTCATGCCCCTTGTTTTTATATATATAGAGATAGTGCAAATTAAATCCATGCGGCATCACAGAGCCAAATCCCCGTCTGGTCCTGTGGAGGATCAGCTTCCAGCTCGAAAAGCAGAACTTACTGCAGGAAGGCTTGTTGTCAACACACTGCGACCTCTGAGCCAACATGTCAGACAACTGCAGTTTCTCCACCGTCCTCTAGGGGCAGCTCCAAAAATCAGTCAATCCTCACAGACCTACATGTAAAAATGTCGACTTTACAGCAGAAATAAAGACGTTTACAGCCCGTTGGCACCATAAAGATAATTTCCAGAACTGGTTGGAGTGACAATAACTCAGTTATTTAATTAAGAATAAAACCTGGTGAGCTTAATTCACCAACACCCTCTGAGGGTGTGCTAACATGCTAATATATTAACACAGGTCTGGTAGGACTGTAGGCTGAAGCGGCAGCCTTCAGGGCTCAGACTTGAAGGCCATGCGGAAGTGTCAGAACTTGTAGTTCAAGCTGCAGCCACTGGGGGCTGGCTCCAGCATCAAGTCATTTCCCATAGACTCCCATGTTAAAATGGCCGACTTCACAGCAGAAATGAACATGTTTACAGCCTGGTACAAAAAACCACTCTGGTCTCAGATGATAGGTTCTCTTCTAGTGTCAGCTGTACGGGGGTGATTTTTTTTTTTAACTCAATTGTTTTTATTATATTCGGACATCTGGACTGCCCCCTGGAGGCCGGCTGCAGTATGGGTCATAAACCCCGCCTCCTTTATGTTCAGAGATGAGACCCAACTAAAAACTAATAGGACATTTTTTCCAGAGACCCATCGTGATCAGCAGCTGCACAAAAGTTTGATGAAGACTTGGGTCGGCAGTGGTTGTGCAGAACAGCACAAGGCTTTGATGCTGCTTCACCTTTTGACCTGCACAGACTTTGGGTCCAAGATGGCGTCCTTTGACAGTGTACTTTTTATAGGGACCCTACATTTTGTATAATGAATGGAGGCAGAGCTGCATCATCCATCTCCACGCACAGTCTGTGGTGCTGCATCTCTTTTAGTCTCAGATATGAGGAGATGAGTCCACGCCTACATTTATAAGGTAAAGTACTCTGAAAGCAGAGGAATACATGGGTCTCTTCACAGTTTGAACTCCTCCCCACCAAGTCCTCCTCCTTCCAATAAACACATTTCCCAGAGGCCCCGGCACGGTCACCAGCCTTTCTGAGCTCTGCCTGCTGCTTACTGGCCCGAACAGAGCCAACATCTTTACGCTGATTATTCACACCCAGCCGCTGCTGCGAGAGCGTCAAGTTTGCACTTTACAGTTCGCTCCGAGCTTTAACTGCAGCACACCACAGAGGGAGAGAGGGAGAGAGAGAGAGAAGACGACTACAGTGGCGGCCCCGCAGGGAGCGCAGAGAAATGTGGAGTGGGCTCTTTCTGTAATTTCAGTCCCAGCCCCCACCATGCACATCAGAGCCCGAGGAGCAGATACGGTCCGAACTGTGAATCCACCCACACTGGATGTCACTCCGTATCACCAAGCAGAGACGGCGAGCATGCTATCAGTGCCGACCACACACACACACACACACACTATCATGCACTCACATACATGAGATGGTAAACTTCACCTAAACAGATGGTGTGGATTACAGAATCAATAACACTACATAACAACAGTGTTTCTATATTCCTACATCCACTGATTTTAAAGTGCTTCCAGCCGGGCTCCCGCTGTAATTATCTGCAATCGTCTCCGTGTTACATCTCAGGTTTGAGTGAGAGCGTGGCATGTTGGCACGCTCTTTGTCTGCCTCCTGATAGAACGCTTTCCACTCGGCTGAATTACCCACTCCATGATGACTTGATGCAGCAGAGCAAAAAATGATGCTCCCCAGAGTCCCGTGGTATTCAGATTCTTTCAAATGGATTCCTCAGTACCCCCCCCCCCCCCCCCCCCCCCCACCACCACCACCACCACCACCACCTTCATCCCCCCGCCCGCCCTCATGCTGCAGACCCAGGCGGCGGCAGGAATGTAGTCTGTTATGGATCAAGGCTCTGTGATATCCAGCTGATAAGAAAATATCAACTATGTGTGATTTTCTTTTTTTTATTTGTGTGCATGTGCTGCTGATGTATGTTACTGCACATGCACAGGGGTGAAGGCTCACACAGACACAAAATGTCTGCAGGCCTGTGTGGGTGAAATGTTGCCTTTATCATCCCTGAAGCCAATCACATGACATGATAGCTGTGCTGCTGGTCATGTAGCCTGGACTGAGGCGTGAACTACCCAAACACACCTCCATATCTGTACAGTAATAAGTCATATTTTAAACATTAGGGTACGACCTGACCATAATATACAGTAATTAGACTCCACACTAGATTTTTGTTTGATCAGAGGTGATCAACTTTACTGAAATCTTGACCCCTCTCTGCCCTTTTTGGCCTCCCAGAGCACCCATACCGTAACACCTGCAATAGATGCACATTTAAAATCTTTTGCATGACTGCAGGATATTGTAGTAGTGACGGAAGCATCCACACACACACACCAAACAAGCGATGATGCCAGTAACCAGGAGAAACTAGCGTAGAGCATCTGCAGCAACAACACAGAGCAGTTACTTCATGACTTTCAATAGGAGCACCTCAGAACACATACCAAGGGGCCGGTATCTGCAGCTACATGTGTAGTAGATTACCAGGATTATAATCTGAAGATTAATGCACAATTTCTACACATTTCCAAAATCATTAATTGAAATGATTAAAAAAAAACGTTGCTTCTCCAGGGCTGTGGTTCCTGCTGTACAACACCAGCTAACTTCAGATCAGTCTAGCTTGAACAAGGATGACTCAGTCAGACATCAGGCCGCTGGTGTCATGAGGGTAATCTGATTAGTCGCAAGAGTACATACAAGTCAAGTCTGGCTAAAGAGTGCATGTTACAGCGTGTTGTGGTTTGTCTCTTTGCACAGAGAAAGTCAGAGTTCACAGTAAAGATGTGAAGAAACCACTCATGGTTGTGTAGCATCACTCATCAACACGACGCCGCGGTCAGCTGGAGAACCTTCAACTCAGATTACAGGTGGAGGAAAAAGTACAGAAGCAGGTGAGACTCAGAATGACTCTCCAGCAGGTGTAAGGACAGTTAGCTCTGTGTTAGCAACGGATATGCAGCATCATGTCTGCCCTGTTACAAACCTTTACTGTCAATAAGTCTTTCAATCATTTTAAACGTTCTTTAACTGCAAAATCATATTTTAAATCAATGTCATGTGTGACTTAAACGGGCCATCGATGGCCATTATATATATTTAAGTTCCGATGGCGTCTGCTGTGCTGCAAGTGGCGGGTAATCAGCGGTGTGGTCCTGGATGTCATTTATGACGCCTCCATCTCTGTGGTTGTGCAGAGCTGTGGGTGTGCTGGTGACCGCTCTGCCTCCGACCTTTGAACTTGTGTTGACAACTCCTCCGCCTGGAGTCGCAGAGGCGGCTCACGCGTGTCTCGGTTGGCATTGCAATGACACGTTAAGCAACAGCAGAGGAATATATTGGAAGGCTGCTCCTGCTTCTGTATTGACAGGCGGGCCTCAGGACGCAGCAGAGCGCATGCTAAACATGTCGGTATATCACTTGTGTATTTACCGCGCGGACACATTAAACTCATTAAACTCATGATCTGCACAGAATTCAGCGCTAAGATGACAATTATTCTGCACAGAGTAACCTTTAATAGATCTGCAATCTATAGCATGAAGTCACTGCTGCGATCATTACTCTGAATGTCAACATGTCCACCCCCAACCCCTACCCCTACCCCTCCGCCCCATCTCCATCTCCTTCCCTGTCACCCTCTCAGTGAGCTGCAGAGCAAAGCAAATTACGGCCGTCTTAAAATAACCTGTAAAAAATAAGAACAGCCCAGAGGTGGAGAAGTGCTGCGCTTCACATCTGGGGCCTCACTGGTTAAAGATGGAATCCCAACACCACTGTGTTTCCCTCTGTGTGACCGCTGCGTGCCCGTCTCCACTCCACACAAACACGAGTCGACCAGTCATCGACACACACAGGAAATAAAACACAGTGTGTCTGAGTGTTGAAGACTGAACCCTCTCAGGGCTCTTTAACTTAATTTTAACCAATCTTAAAGCCTCATGTGGTCATTAGAGGAACTACATGTGTGTGTCGCATCAGGATGTGGAATCTGAATATATACTTTTAACACCTTGTTGGTTGGATGGCCACCCGGTCCTTTATGCTCCACCTTGATGCTCTTGATCTGCTGGATCTGTTCACAGTGGTGTTTCAGGTCTTCTTCCTCTTTCATATTTCCAAGAGTTTAAATTGAGGCAACTGGATTCAAGGATTGTTTTTTGAAGACGTTTCGCCACCTCCTCCAGGTGGCTTCTTTAGTTCTGCTACTGTTATGGTTTGGGGAGCCTTCCAGGCTTTCTCCTCAGCACTCAGTTTGTAGTATTTGTCCTTCTGAGTGTTCCTGGTCTGAAGCTCTGTGCTGTGACCTGGATTTGTTTCCTCACGTCATCTTTTCTTCTTCCATGGTCTCCACCTGCTCCCAGGTTTCCTGGCACAGGAGCCTTCAGTCTTTTCCTCTTTTCTCTCCAGCCTCTGGTCCTTGTTCTGACGCTGTCCTCCATACTTTCTTTGATTTGGTGCTGGAGAAGCTTGTTCCCACCGTTCAGCACTTCATTCAGTGCTTTCATGGCTTCACGCATTGCACAAAGGTTTTGGAACTTTTCACAGCGCCACGTCTGTCTGACGGTAGAACTCCTTTTGTCATGTAAACTCTGAAAGATCTGCAGCTGTTTGTTGACTTTGTCCACGGCGGCCACTTCCTGCTGGACGTCCTGCAGGTTTTATTCCATGGGCTGCTGGTCACAGCTGGTTTTCTTCATTCTTAAGTTGTCAGAGAAACAGTCCTCTGCTGCATTTTGTGCACAACCAGGAAGGATGAATGATAAATGACGTGGATCTGTTTTGTTTGGCTTGAACAATCTGACCTTTTAGAAACTGAGATGAATACAGACACACGCTAACTCTGCCACGTTCCTCGGGCTGCTCGTACAGACACACCGGATGAAGAGGCGTCAGCTACGGCCAGGATTTACAAACAGTTGCTGCATTGTGATTCATTTGTGTTGTGGTGAGCTGCAGGTGAGAATGTTTAGAAAAGGTTCGATGATCATCGGCATTCAGATGTGTTTTTTTAGCAGAGAGCCGGAGGTCGTTCATTTCAGGCTCACAGAGCCGTTTCTGACTGGAGGAAACTTATCAACAAGTGAATCAATCATGAAAATAATAATCAGCAGCAGCTTAGAACAGGTTTACTTCAATAATAACACTCAGAAGAGAAACTATGAGCTTCTACAGCATCAACATCAACACATCAGCCTTTGAAACACTTGATGAGTGTAAGGAGGTGGAATGAAGCTAAAGGCCAGTTTACTGTGATGGTTCATGAAGTGATCATCCACACCGGATGACCAGGCCTTAAAGAAACAATGAGTTATTAGAGGATAAGCAGAGAAAGATGCCTTCATGGCAGCAGGTAGCCTTCCTCACTGAGCTCCCTCTGATCCGCCGCCTGCTCTCTAACATCCACACCCATACTTTGCTAACATTAGCCTGTATCTCTTTGCAAAGCTGCTAGCTGACGTTAGCAATAACATGGCACCAAATAACAGGATCACTGTTATGGACTAAAAAAATAAAGTTTGTAATTATTGTCACTTTCATGGCAGAAGTTTCCATGATGCAGGTTTAAGGTAATAAAAAAAGGTCCGTCTCCCTGGCAGCATGATCACTGTGCAGACAGTCAACTTATTAATATTCCAGCCTTCTAAAAAGTTCATATGCAGCCATAAATAACAGGTTCCTCCTCTGGGAGTCATGAGCACACTCTGAAATGTTTCTGCCCATCTGCTTCCTCTGTAGCAGTCACAGCATATAGCTATGAACCTTCATCTTGGGGTCATGAGCACATTTTGAGGCCATCTGTGTGAGTTCTGCATCCCGCCCTGACGGACAGAAGACACTTTCATCCCCAGCAGGGCAGAGATGATGAAGGTTAGCCGACACGCCTCTCTCTCAGGGAGAATGGAAGGAAGTGAATCATATGCCACAGTGTGACCACTATATCCCAGAGCACAGTGCTGCTTAGATTTGGCTCCACTGAAACTCTCCTCTCTCCTTTCGAGTGACGACTAAAACCAAAGCTCCTTAAAACGCAGCGGCAGAGAATCTTTACTAGCGGGATTATCTCTTGTGTAGCAGCCTGCTCTACAAATGCTTTTCTATCTGCTAAACCATGTAGCTCCAAATTCAATTAGGGCCACATAAACATTTTCATGTGTGGCAAGTGAGCTGTGAAAGGGCAGCAAACAAGCTCAGGCTGCAGCTGAGGGAGGGAGGAGAGAGATGAGCCCGATGAGAGGACCAGTGGAGGAGGAGGCAGCTCTGAGATGCTGTGATGTTCAGCATGCACCCGAAGAGCTGCTGCTGCTGCGAGAGCGGCAGCGTCTCCTCATCACACAGTGGATGACTGCTGCTGTGGTGTTTCCATCCATCCATCTGACTCTGGGTGCCTCCTCTCATCACAGAGAAAACACCACATCTATTCATTTCAATCACAGAATCTTCTCATCTGACAAACAGCATCACATTCATCTTTGCAGGATTAGTCCTGCAGGCTCTGAATATACTCTGTATGAACCACCGACAACGCCGAGCATCAGCGCGGGTTATCAGGCAGGAAGTGAACATTTTGTCCTCAAAGCTGATGTTAGGAGCAGGAACAGTGGACAGCAGGAGGACCAAACATGTGGACGACTGGGTCAGAGCACCTGTGAAGCTGCAGCTCTGTGGGGTGCTCCGGGTCTGAAGCGGTCAGCACCAATCAAAAGTCGTCTAAAGAAGCAAAGATGTGAACCGGCAGCTTTCGGCAGCTGTTCGTCGAAGCAGACGTGGAGGCTGTGGAGCGATGGCTGGTCTGTGTGGTCCGATTCAACAGACGAGCTGCTGCAGCTCCTCTCAGCAGGATGAAAAATGGTTCAGAGGAACTCAACCACCACATGCTGGCTGTCTCCTCCTTCCCCAGATCTCAATCCAAGCCAGCCTCTGTGGAAAGTCCGATCCATGTAGGCCCCGCCTGCCAGCACACAGGACTTAGAGGACCTGCTGCTGTTATCCTGATCGCTCAGCACACCTGGACATGTGTGTGGGGTTCAGGGCTCCATGGTGTGTGTACCTCTATGTGTGTGTGTGTGCATATGGGGGCTATAAAGTAAGGGTAATGTGTAATCAGCTGCCTCCTGCTCTGCTTCTCTCCCTCTCTGTCCTCATGTCCTACAGCTCACATTACACCACATCATTCTTTGGGCGACCCGCTCCCTCTAGTGATGGACAAAGGCACTGCCTGAGGAGCAGCCGGCAGGCAGGCAGGCAGCAAATGAGAGACCGCAGGAGTGACAGGAAGAGTCAGCGTCCTCCACCGCAGGCTGGATGGCGTGCCAGGCGGCCGGCGGGGGAACACAGGAACACACAAAGCTCCCGCAGCAAAATGACTGACTGTGAGCAGGAAAAAACACACAAACACACAATCACACAAACACACAATCACACTTGATTAAACTGCTCTCTGCTGTGAAAAAGCACCTTCATTTGTATTTAAGTGGCGCAGTGTGCTAATTACCTGGGCTGGGTTTCTTTCTGACTCTGTGGGCTACCAACAAGCCCCCCCCTTCCCATCATCCATCTCACCAGTCTGGATGATGTAGCGATGCCTTCACTTGTAGCCCTACCTGTGCGAATGTTAATAATCATAACGTTGCTATCTGCATTCCCCCAGCCTTTATCGTCCGGAGCAGGAAAACAACCAGGCCTATAGCTTTAATAAACCATCAATTATTATATTGAATTATGCGCAGAGAGCAGTGGAGACGGCCCCTCTGAGGATCCGGCTGAATGTATAGTATTTAATACACAGAACAGATGAATACGGTGAGTCAGAAGTCACCACGCTGAGCTGAATAGGATTCATTAAACAAAGCTGCTGCAGAGCCACGCAACGAACGACTGGCTGGACTCGAGTGCTCTCATTTAACAACCATCATGTCTTCAGACTGACATGTTTAAAGCCAGAAATAAGATCTGCTCCCTTCAATGTAATTGATAGTGCCAGAGTCTGAGCAGGCCACCCTAAAAAATGGGTCATTATTCATTAAATCTTTATATAACCGACTTAGATATGAAGATTACACAATAACATATTCATCATTAGCAGGAGAGCGTGGCGGTCAGCAGGCGGCGCCGGGGCCAACCTGTGAGACGCGTCGCCGTTTCCATGGTGAAGATCATCTGTGGCAATTCACACTCTCCGTCCAGTTCTCCTGCGGTGAGTCCGCTCACCTCCCCGATGGAAAGGTCAGGCCCGAGCTAATGCCCCCGCTATCACACTGTGACACCTCGGGGGTAATGTGTGATAATTAAAAGGGCTTCTTGGCATATGGCTGCTATCGCTAGCACGCTGCGTGGGAGCTGTTTGCGGCTTGTAGGGAAACAGAAAAGAAAAAAAACAAGAAGCACAAGAAGATCCAGTGCTGGGTCTGACAGGCGAACAGCAGCCTGCTGAGACAGGACGACACCGCGGAGCACTGGCGGCTGTGCTGACTCATCTGATGGTTCTGTTTCTGTTTGGTTTTTACCAACAAACACCTGGCTCCTCAGAGGGCGGGTCAGAACATCCTGGAAATGATGCAGCTAGCAGTGCTATTGAGCGTCACAAACCTGAGGTAATGATGACAGTTTGCTACCATTTTAATGTACATAGCTAGCATACAGTTAGCATCATGAACATTAGATAGCTAGATGTCTGCTAACACAAAGCTAGCAGTGTCACAACAATTGAGTATTTACCATTGAGAGTAAAACTATGGACAGAGCTTCTGTGACATCATCTGTTTGTTTCTGAAGAGCCGTTTTGAGGCTCGGTGGGAGGTTCCGGGACGCTCCGACCGCCACCATGTTGGCAGCGTCACGTCCGCCAAAACTCCAAATACGGACAAAGAGGGGGGGCACAAGCGGAGTTTAGGGGGGCGGGCGATCGTGGAAGCAGAGCAGGAAACTCACGCTGTGATACAGCAACCGCCTGTCACTCAAAGCGCAACGCCCATAATTATGCGAAATTTTAAATCTGAATATAATTAAAACTAATAATTAAAAATTCACCCCCGTACAGTTGACACTAGAAGAGAACCTATCATTTGAGACCAGAATGTTTTTTTGTACCAAGTTGTAAACATGTTCATTTCTGCTGTGAAGCCATTTTAACATGGGAGTCTATGGGAAATGACTCGCTGCTGGAGCCAGCCCCCAGTGGCTGCAGCGTGAACTACAAATTCTGACTTCATGGGCTTCAAGTCTGAGCCCCGGAGGCTGCCGCTTGGTTTTACACAGTTAGCAGCAGTCAGAGAAATCTGTCACATGTCTTCATGTCCACTTCTCCCCTTTGAATCCACAGACTCAGCACCACTCTGTACTCTGCAGAAGAAGGGGCGGGGCCAGAGGAGGAGGCCATGTGACACAGACACAGGAAGTGACTGCTACAAAATGTCATCCCTGCCGCAACGAAGAGCCTCAGACCCACTTCAGCTGAGCAGTAATCCAAAACAATGAGCTGAAGGGAGCTAAAGTTCTGTTTTTGCAGCACTAGGAGCCAGACCCTGCCACAGCTGAGTCACTTGATTCATCGTCTGTGTCAGCCATTTTGATAAATGCACATTCATTCCGTCGCTAAACCACTAAAAAAAAAAAAACACCTGAGAAAACCTCACAGTGGCTGAGCTGATACTGGCATTATTTCCACTGTAGCCTGCAGCTATATGACACACCAGGAATGATGCTGAGCACCATTGATTGTAAAGAGGCCACTATCAGTCTGAGTGTGACAGGACTGGGGCAGCACCGTGGCCACCTCCACCCGCAGTGATGGGGATTTAGGAGGTTTAAGCTTCGACTTCAGGGTGAGAAACGGTCAGGAGGTGGCATCATCATCATCAATAAATCTGAACGCTGAAATATGGGTGAATATTCAACATGCTCGCTTTATGACGACCAGCACAGAAACACCGATAAAGCTTCACATTAAGGAAGAAGCGGCCGTTTATGTGCTGCTCTCAGCACGGCGAGCCACGCTGCAGAAAATCACTGTGCTGTTGACGCAGGCAAAAAAGAAAAAAACAGGCTTGCGAGCTGGAGCACGTAAAAAGTGTCAGGCTAAGGTGTTTATTTAGCTGCACGCCTGTTACCACTCATTACTCAACATTACAACCTCCAAAGTCCAGACGCTGTGAGTGGAGTGTGCAAACAAATGGAGGAAATGGGGAAATGAATGTTGAGGGTCGCAGCGGGGCCACGCTGGGACGACTTTATTACAGCAGCCAGAAAAAAAAAGAGGGATTATAAAGCTGCTGAGGTTAATGTAAAGCAGAGGAGACACCGGCGCTTTATTCTTCATTATGGGGTAGATGTGATTATGTTCCTCTAACAGCACGCTGGAGCTACACTCCAATACTGTTATTTAGCCTCCACTGACGAGCGAGCCGCCGGGAAACTTTTTCCTCTCTCTCTCTGTGGGAGCTGACACCTCTTCACTCGGCATGCTTCATTAGCTTTATGACTTAGTGGCAGCTCACACTCATTAGCACATACTGTGCACACGTTTGCACCTATACTCATCCATACGCATCCTAATGCACAATGTTCACACGTTCAGACCTTTTATCGCCACAAATGTGACGCTGTGAGAGGCAGCTGCTACCCCCCCCCCCCAACCATTCTGTGCATTAGCTAAAACAACACTTTGCTTTCTGCTGGATCCAGGTGCCGACTCCCAAAGATCACGAGCTGAGGCAACACATTAACAGTGATTTTATTCTGAAACCGAGCGATGACAAACAACGCAATCAAACACCGGCAGCAACACTGCAGGAAATGCCGGCCATGTCATTTCCCACCTCTGACCGGCCCGCTGTGTGTTTTCACTGCTTCCTTTCAGATCTTCAGAGTGTCTCTGACCTCTTTAAGGACGTCTTTTCTTGTCCACGCTGGCTTTAATAGTTTTCATCGAGTGAACAGATAACACTAGATGAATCAGGTGAGTCATCATATCAGCTGCTCTGCACAATCTGCAGCTTTCAGCAGCCTGAAAGGCTCCAAAAGTCAGAATCAGGTACAGACGCCGGGCGTCTAATGCTGCAGAGCTAAGCTAACTGGCTAACAGTCGCTAAATCCACTGTTGAATTTAATACAAACGTTAGTATCATCATCACACCTGCTCTGACTGTAGAGAGCATGTGAGCTGAGCTTAGCCAGCTAGCTGTAACCTAGGTCTGAACAATGAACAACAAGTTAGTGTGGAGCCAGACAAGCCCTGAGTGTTGCTGTCAGGAGATGTTGATGAAGATTCTCAGTCATCCAGGTCATCATACGTAGAGAAGATTGAAGCGAGGCGTCTGGACTTGTGGAGTTTTCTTGAAGACGTTTCGCTGCTCATCCAAGCAGCTTCATCAGTTCTAACTGTTTGGTGGGGAAACATGGTTTATATGTGGTGGCAGACCTCAGTGGGTGGGTCTGGGTAAAACTTAAAAAAAAATACAATAGCACTAAATGTTTCCATACTTACCCCTCTATGTGAAGCTTGAAGAATCTTCCCTTAACAGAGGTGGTGGCCTCAGACATCATCTTTCTACCACATACAATGCAGCTTCCATCCATTCCCAGGAAGTTTACACATACTCACAGCAAGAACAAAGGGCTGTCAACCAGTCCCCCTCCAGAAGTCTCATAGTCGTTAGACACACCTGGCCCAGTCAGCCAGATCATCACAGGTAACTATGGAAACATTTAGTGCTATTGTATGTAAGTTTTGTCCAGACCCACCCACTGAGGTCTGTAACCACATATAAACCATGTTTCCCCACCAAACAGTTAGAACTGATGAAGCTGCTTGGATGAGCAGCGAAAGAAATCACTACAAGTCCAGACTCCTTCTCTACGTATTAGTCAGGAGATGAACGCCCGTTCATGCAGACTCGGCAGTAGCTAGCAGTAACATAGCTACTCCACATTTATCTTCTGCACTTTGTAACACTGACTGATGACATCATGCAAAGAGCCAGCTAGCCAGTTTAGCAGCCAGATTGGCCCTAGAAGAAGGAATAATCTGGATCCACAGGGCAGCTTCACCGAGTAGCCAAAGAGCTAATGTTAGCTAGCTTCTGCACCAGAAAGCTTAAACATCACTTTTTTTCACACAATGACACAACACTTCACTATGTTTCAGAGATGACAGAATCAGAAGTGGCATTTTTAAGCAGGTTTGAGTGAGCAGCGTGACATCAGACTGGGCAGCGGCGTGCACTTGTTGCTCAGTGTGCAGAATGAGTGCACCCTTTTGTATCGGGGGGGGCCCTCAGAGGGGATTAAATGCCCGATCTTCTAGTGCCACCTCCATTCTTTCGCTAACCAAAGGTATCATTAACGACGCCTCCACCTGAGCTCGTCGGACTCTGTGGAGCTGCTCGGAGCCGCTCTGCGTTTTTTCCTCCTCAGGATTATGAGGAGACGGTGTATTCTCTGTTCTTCACTCACAGAAAACACCAATAAAAGAGCCGGGGGATTAATAATTCATTGATATCCATGACCACTCACACTCTCTTTTATAAGACAGGCTTATATTAGCAGCACACCCGTCAAGCAGTCCAAACAACTCTTACGGCGTCATTAAAATTTTAAGAGCGGCTCAGCATGGAGGCTGGATAAATAAGAGACAATTACTGCGTCTGATAGAAATGTAATGCGGCTCCTGTTCAAAGGAAGCAAACCTTTAAGAGGGGGGGGGGGGATTTATTTAAAGGGCACTTCTCAGGCACAGTTCAGCAGCATGGACAGTCAGGAGTTCAGTCACGTACTCAAGCCGTATTAACAGAAAAACAGGGATATAGGAGCATCCATCTCCTGCCGGCGCCGATGAAGGATGCTCACACAATCTGCTCCGTAATGAGGAGGATGTTTAAGCAGGTTATTACCATTAAAATCCAAATGGAAATAAAGAAGCGGCCCTGATTGTAAAGTTAACGCAGCGTGGACACATTTTACAGCCTCTCCCCATCTCTCATAGATAAACCAGTACATCACTTTAATTAGACAACGTGTTAATTGACTGCAGGTCCTGGGGTGTGATGCGTCAACATTAGTCTCCATCAATGACAACCTCCTCCAGGCACGACACCATTCACTCCGACCGAGAGTGAGACGTGATACTGAGAATGATTGAGGCTGTGTGTGTGTGTGTGTGTGTGTGTGTGACCTAGTGGAAGCATATCATTGCATGGGAGGGAGGGAGACAGAGAGGAAGACACAAAGTGAACGGAGGGCTGTGCGACACACACACACACACACACACAGACACACACACACAGCGTGCGGTCTATCGCTGTGGTCTGACATTATTATGTGCTCATCGCCTGGCCGCTCTCCCGGGTCGCCCATGTTTGGGAAATGGCAAGGGACATCAACATTACAAGGTATCGCACTTGGCTCAGAAAGAAGGTGGATAAGGTCAAGATGCAGCGTGCCTCTGGGAGCTGGAGCCTCAGACTTAAAGTTCAATATTCTGGAAGTCAATTCATAGATGTGTACGGCAGGAGGAAGAGGAGGAGGAAGAAGAAGAAGAAGAAGGTACCACATGCTCTCTTAATGGTAGTGTTGCAGTAATGGAGACTGGTCTCCGTCCTGAGACCACACTATTGATCGGACAAACCAGGACCAGTCCAGACCGGAGACATCACAGTGATTCCTCGTTCAATACAATGATGAAGTTTACTATCTAATAACCGTCACCACCCCGTCATCAGGTTTTCAGGTAACTTCCTCCAGTTGCAGGTTTATCCAGTGCAGCAGTGTAATAATCCTTCTGCCTGGTCACACATGCACGTTCCTCCAGGCCAGCAATAAGATCTACTGCCAGCTGATTTTATAACTTTATAACTGCACGATCCTGGACTACACTTCAAAGAGGTTTTCTACCATAGGATGGTTTTACCCCTACACGTCTGTCTAAAGGGGCCAGAGGCGGCGGTGGGTGAGGGGGTATGAATGAGACATGTATCATCCCGTTCACAGTAGAGAGGGGAGGGCACTGCCTCCCAATCAATCAATCTCTAGCATGATTATAATGAAGAAATCATTACAACTCCACCATATGCTAAAAGTCATGTAGTAAAACAGAAATCTGACACTGTACCAGTATAATTAACACACCTCTACACACACACACAGTCACTCACTCAGCACCCTCATACTGCCGCCCGGGATCAGTGACCAAGCGTGTGATTATACTGGAGTCTGAAGTTGCAGCGAGGTGACTTCCATCAGCGCTTCAGCCGCTGCAGCAATCATACAGGAGGAGCATAATGAGGCCATTAGGTTTGCAGGCTTTAAAGGCTCTCGTACGAACGGCCGGGTTTCTACTTCACACATGCACTCGTGGCTTCAAAGCCTTTTAGCTGCCAGATACGCAGCGTGCCGCGGGAGCAGGTGCAAAGCTCCTGATTGGACGGCTGCTCTGAATGGCTTCCTTAATGTGGTGCCGTGGAGAGTTTTAACATTAATATGACTCTTTTAAGTGCATCTCATGACCTTTAGCTGGAGCTAAAAAATGCTAAAAACTGTGCTGACATGCAGTCACAAGGGTTAGAGGCTGAAGCTGATATCATGTGTTTGTTCTGGCTGTAGTTAAAAATCCTGTGATGCTTCCTTTGCCACACAGTAAAAAAAAAAACATCATGATGCTTCTTTACTCCAGTTGAGTCAGACATGAGGAAGGACCTGCCGTACGTTTCCCCAACTCATCCCACACACACACAGCTCTGAGCCTCGGCGTGCAGCGTGAGCGTTACGTGACATGACATGCTTTTAAATCCTCGCTGCATGGAATCAGGAGGTCAAGAGCAAGCATCACCCCGACTGTTTAAGAACTGCAGCCAAGAGTGGAGCTCTGCAGGCCAGTCAGGACACATCCTACATTCATGGTTTGTGGCACACGGCCCCGCGCCACAACATCACACTTCCACTGCAAAAAAAAAAAAAAAAAAAAACACAAGACAGCGGGGGCTGAGGGACAAATTTGTAGACACTAATTAGACCAGGATTAGTGAGGAGAGATGGAGGGATGGGGGGCAGCGGTGGCTCGCTGGGAGGGGTTACATTATTTATCATATTCCAGTCCCCCCCCCCCTCCTCCTTCGGAGCAGACGGCCACCAGAGCAGGAGAGAGGGGAAGAAAGAACTTTATAATGTATTAGCATCAGTAATTTAGGCTGAGGGGTGAGATGGGTTGATGGAGAGTGAGCGAGAACAAGACCTGCCTCTACATCCTAAATCACCCCCCCCTCCCCATCCTCCCTCTCCTCCTCCCCCCTCCTCCCCGCAGCTTGGAAATGCTGCACATGCCTCTGTCCTTGTTAGTGGGTCTCTCGGCTCTTTTAATACACAATGGCTGCTGAATATAATGACCAACAACATGCAAATAGAAGCAGTCAGGTGCATAAAGTATTCTGCTGCAACATTTTGCAGGATGTAATGGAGTCCTGTTCCACACAGAGGAGAAGATATGACTCTGAAAGCATCATGTGTGAGGCAAAGTCAACGCTAAGCTCAAACTGCCTTTACCTACAGATCTAAAAGGTTCAAATCTCTCCTGAAATAACAAAATAAAGTCGGTCACCAACACATTCTGCCCTCTGCAGCAACAACCAGGAAGCCATGACTGACTCTCAGGTGTCCAGCATTCAGAGGATCTGGCTGATCTGCAGTCCTACCAAATCAAAGATGAGCTGAACTACAAAGGTTCTCTAAAAAAAAAAAAAAACAAAGAATTCTGCACTTCACAGTTCGGCCATGATGGAGCAGTGGTCACAGATGATCTGCAGGCTTTCTGCACAGCGAGGTGAAAAACAGTTTCCACACCACTGTTAACATGATTGCACCGTTTCCACAGAGGAGCAGGACTGGTACATGCCTGGAACACGTGTGTGGGCGTGTGTGTGACATTTGCGTCTTCAAACTGAACTCACAGCAATCTGCAGTGTTCCTCCGGTTCCTCAGAGGGATTTGGGATTTTCAAACACACCCTGTCAGCTCCATTGATGACTTGCCAGATATGGATGTCCTGCCTCTGTGTGAGTTCTCACGACTTTAAAGACCATGAGAGCTGAGCTCGCAGCCACGCCGCCTCATGCTAATGTTCACCATCCTCCTTCAAATGAACAGAGGACAACAAGAGCGGGGCCGAGCCACGCTACATGAAACAAACATCAAGGAGTCCGAAGCCCGCACACTCAGATGCTGGTCTTAAGAGGAGCCGAATTCATTTTGATTATGATGTTGGAAGGAAAGCTCAAGGTTTCCTCGGAGGAGATGAATGTTTCACTAACACAGGCGCCGCGGAAGCTATCCATTTTGTATTCAAGCTGTCAGTCACAATGCCATTATGCTCCTGACTGCCGAGGCTGAGAGGTTACGCTGGATCCAACATGCTGCAGGAAAAGGAGTTGTCACGTTGCTGCAGGGATGCTTCATCTGAATTATGTTCATGAATATTATAAATGACAGTTAGTCTCAACATGGCTTCCTCTACATTGTAAGGTTAAAGCTTTGACATAACCTGCACAAGCCTGAGGCGGAGACACACGCAGCAGACAAGGAGGGAACAGAGGCAGATCTGAGGGGGCAGAGACAGCCAGCCGGACAGGTACAGGCAGACAGGGAGAGTGCATTAGCCTGGTGTACACGCCTCAGAGGACACGCCGACACCCCCGCCTCCATCCCTCCCTGCAGGGAGCCCACAGCAGTCCTCTCACAGGTAGACACAGTACAAGACACGGCCGACCAGCCCCGGCTGAGATGAGACTGAGAAAAGGAAGGTGGCGAGTTCATGGTGGATGAACAGCAGAGATTCAGATTTAAACATCTTTCAGAACAACACACACACGTTCAAATTCATCCAGGAAGGGACTGTGGACTGTAAACAAACATGATGCTAACCAATCAGGCCACGGGTAAACGAGGAAAAAAAAAAAATAGACGAGGCGATGACCCTGGTCCTCCAGGTCAGCAGTACTGGATTAAGGCTGAAGGTGACGGCACGCTTGTTCATACATAATCCATCAGAGCTTTATGATCAGTTCCACTGCAGCCTCTCTGCACCTCACACACACACAGAGGTATAACTCTCCAAGGTCAGACAATAAAGAAACAATATCCGGTGCGGCTGATTAAAATGACAGATATTTGCTCATTTTCAGTGTCTGTGCCGAAGCATCTGCTGCTTCAGTTTGTCACTATGCAACCTAGCACACAGTGTGCCGCTTAAGCATGTGTGTAAGAAGTCAGAGTGCATGATAAACACAGAGCAGAAATATCAGATTTATATGTTTATAAGTAAAAATAAACAGAAATATATTTGGTTTAAAATATTAAAGGAGGCGTTTGTGTAAAGTGAGTCAGTAAATGTGCAAAATTCACAGTTTAGCAACAATTCCAGGAATTCTATTCACCACTGCAGGGATGAAGCACATTAGCACTTCCTGCTTCCAGCATGTCACACACATTTAAATGTTTTGGTTGGTCTGGCACTGAGAATATGAATATATATGAAAAATACACACTGTATTTATAATGCAGCACAGCAGAATAATAATCATACAGAGTTTAACATTTTAGCCCATGCTAAGTGTCAAAAACTGCAGTTCCCTCTGCAGCCTCTGGGGGGCTGGTCCCACCATGTTAACAGGCTGTAATTTTTACATAACTGGCTTGTTGCTTCTTGCTTCACTAACCGCCCGCCTCCGCTCCACCCGTATTGGGATTAACCAGGAGTTGAGGTGGGCTCTGAAGGTGCCAACATGGCGGCAGGCGCCACCTCCTACACGGATGGAAGGTTTGTCCATATCTCTGGTATTAAACACCCACTGAGCAGGTGCATAGTGCACATTCTGCATCATAAAATGGAGGATGTTTTGGATACTTCCACTGACTAATCCATCAAGCTAACTGAGCCGCAGCTCCCTCTGCCATGTTCGGTTGGTGGTTGTTCTCCTTGTGCTGCGTTGCCAAGATGATGACTCTCCACTGTGAAAACCACCCGCCAAATCTCTTTCCTACTAGAGATCTAGAGGTCTCACATCCTGACTGTGTGGCCTTCACTAATAAAGACCCGGCCGCTGTCCTCATCTGGGCTAGGCTGCAGTTGTTTGGTGTTGTGTTCCTGCTGAGGCCTTGGGCTTTAAGTGGCTGCCCCACACTGGTCATCCATCCAGTTAAGTCCATCTGTTATCCAGCTACTTACTCTGAGTCTAACTTAACTACTGCTGCAGTTCTGTTGGAGGACTTAAAGCTCAATCTCCCTTCCCTTCCCCTCCATCCATCACCAGAACAAGCACCAGCCGCCGATGAAGATTAAGTAGCAGATCTCCTCTCTTGAGGACGAGCTCGAGGCCTGATTTCCCTAAAAAAAATCCACTAAAGAAGAAAGGACTTTGGAAAAGTCCTCAGTCTTCAAGATAATTATGAAAGATTTAGAGCTGAGGGGGCAGTGGCACACGATAACCTCCTCACCCTCCATCCAGCCATCACACACACACACACACACACACGCTGCCCTCACAGCGCCTGGGTCCACACTGCGGGTTAAAAAACAAGTTCATGCACCATGTCATAATCAGCTCAGACAAGAATGAATATGTGGGATTTTTCCTGTTTTTTTTCAAATGGAATAAAGCGAGGCGAGCCACAACAACAAATTAAGCCTGTGAAAGCACAAAGAGGAGCCCGTCGGCTCCCTGTGTGCGCACACGAGTGTGTAAATGACTTTGATTCATTTTGTCTCATTATTCCCTTCCTATGAGGGCCCACTTGGGCATAATTCTTACAGAAGCTTGAATGTGGTATAGTGAGAAGTATTTAAAGATGTATGGCAGCAGATTTATGGCCCACCTGTTTAACCCGTGCTAATGAACAGCATGTTGTCCTTTCACTCCCAGAAAAGCACATGCGAGTCTTAAAATGTAAGTAAAAGATGTAAATAAATCACACAGAATGTTTAGACTGGGAGACAGAGGCCATGTCTGCATGGTGTCACATCTCCTCCTCAGATGAGAGGGGGTTGGTGGTGGTAATGCAACAAGAGGTGGAAACACACACAAGTCAGTGTTCAGCTAGGTCTGTAAATCTACATTATTTTACTGTTTTCGGTGGATTCCAAAATTCAGAGAAGGCACCGGGAGACAGTTCAGCGCTTTTAGGAGACTGTACAATAATAATTCATGGCTCCCTGCATCGCTCTATTAATCTGGATGGAAACGCGCGCCTCGGTGGGGAGGGATGAATCATGCACACATCTCAGATTAGCTGCAAATACATCAAACTTAGGCTCGTGCGTAATTTCTGGGGGAGTCAGAGGTCGCGCGGCACAAACCCCCGCTCGAGCCTGGCATTTAAGGAGCAGCGTGCGTCCGCGCGCGCGCCTCTGCGGGCTCCGGTGCACCTGTTAACGGTGAGTCCCCCGCAGAGTCCCGCAGAGCCCCGCAGAGCAGAGACCCCCCCCCCCCCCCGCGCGCGCTGTGCGCCACGGAGCGGGCTCCGGCACAGCTCAGAGACACGCAGCCCACAAACACAACATGGAAGCGGGTCTGTACTCACGCTGCTGTTCTGTCCGGACCAGTACACCACCGCGTGGTTATGCGCAGAGTCCCCCGTCAGAGCGAAAGTGCTGCCGGTGAGCTTGGGCTCGTCCTGCCGGTTATTCCCTCTCCCTTCGTCCCGGTTCCATCTGAATTCGGACCTGCCCTGCCTGTGTCCGTCCACCATAAAGCCCCGCTCCTCCGAAGCGCCCACATCCACGCCGGACCGCCCGGTCAGCCCGCGTTCGCTCAACTCGGCAAACTCAGGACCGCTTCTCTTCGCTCTCAGGGGCGCAGCAGCTTCGGCGCCGCGGACACTTTTCCCGCTGGGCGCAGCTGAGTCTTCCTGCGCACTAACTCCATCCAAACTGACGTCTTGGAGGAACTGGGGGGCATCCTCGGCAGAAACGCCTGGCTCATGGTCGCCGTCCATTCCAGCGAGTTCCCTGAACTCTACTCGGATGCTTTTCAGGCTGCTCGGCTCCTCTGTCGGGTCTGCGCCTATCCCCGGCTTTAATTCCTCCAGGTGAAGTTGAACTGGCGTCTGGCAAGATGCGCAAGTTATCTCCGCCCTGGCATTCTGCAGGGTCTGAGCGGCTATGATCACCCAGATACCCAGAGATAAGTGCAAGCCTGGGCACAAGCCAGCGCAGGTCTCCATCGCTGACAGAGATTTGGGAGGGGGGGGGGTGAAGGACGGCTGGAGACCTTATCCGACACCTTAGGTCCCGTCACTCAGGTCGGTGTGGAGCGGCTGGCGCCTCAGTGCTCCGTGCGGTGGGCTGTGGGGGAGAAAAGTGCTCTTCAGCGAAACTGTTCACGTCCAAGGATCTTTGGTCGGGAAAGCCACCACACAGGAGGGAGGAGCTGTATCGCAGCCAGCTGCCGAGTGTGCGCCCGGAAGAGACGGTGTGTGTGTGTGTGTGTGTGTGTGAGAGAGAGAGAGAGAGAGAGAGAGAGAGTGTGTGTGTGTGTGTGTGAGAGAGAGAGAGAGAGAGAGAGAGAGAGTGTGTGTGTGTGTGTGTGAGAGAGAGAGAGAGTGTGTGTGAGAGAGAGAGAGAGGAGCTGTCCGCGGTGCTGAGTCCTCTGTTCTTTGAAGGAGTTCAAACTGGAGCCACAGAAAGTGGATTATAGATCACATCCTATTTTTATTTTTTTTCCTAATTGGTAATATTAGCCTCCATTACTTGTATTTGCGAAAGAGTTAAATGACTTTGAAATTACTGTTTTAATAGTATAGGAAACCCCGTTAATCCTCATAGATTGTGGCTCATTGTGCGCTGACGCAGCAGCTCTACCTGTGGGAGATGGATCCGTCACTGTTTACTTCTTGATCATGCCAGTGTACCCAAACTGGCTGCAGTTCACCTAGAGGGCGCTGTGAGACGGTTCTCTATGCATAAAGTCATTATTCACACCTGCATCAACATGAATTCATGTCAGAGCTGAATGTAAACAGACTCATGTCCTCTGGTCTTTCTGAAGCTGAAGCTGATTTAGTCCGTAAAACACTAGCATGCTGCTAACGGCTGCTGCTTGGTCAGTTCAGATCAGGACTGATGGGGACAGGAGGTCCTCCCTCCATGGCAGCCGGAGTCCTCACACACACACATATATATATATATATATCTGTAGGGGCTCTGCTGCTGCTGGCTGATGTGTCCAATCAGAAAGTGGCTTGTTGTGATGTCACTGACAGTGTTCTGTGCACTTACATTAAAAACAAAGGACCCCTTTTTTATTCTGTATTGTCCCCAGAGCGCCCCCTATGGGAAACAAAGTTCACACAGTGAGGCTTTTTAATAAAACAAAGCATTTTCTGCCATCTTCAGTCAGGACTCACTGTTCCTGCTCCACTGAGCCAATAACTACTGTAGCTCCAGTCACTTTTTAATGACCATGTCCAGAGCGCCCTCTAGGTGAATTGCAGCTACTTCTGGTACACTGGTAGAACTACAAAGTATAGACGGACCCTCCACAGCTCATAATATGCTGAATGCATTTTGTTTTTAAACGTAGCAATAACAGAAACGTACACAAATTAACACTCAGATTGGGGACATATTTTGTAAATGTTATTAATGGGATTAAATGTGTATGAAAACATAATGACTGAAAAAAATAAATAAAAAAGGTGGTTTAATAAACGGAAAATGTTTCAGCACTCTTGAAAGTCTGAGCTGTAATTATTATGATTATTTATTATTATCATTAAAAGATAAAAATTCATTATTATTATTATTGGGCATAGTGAGGCAGCTGCCATGAGGCAGGTCCTTCGTGACAAAAACACTCACTGTGACTGTATTAGATGGAGAGTGGGGGGGTGGAGGGGGTGGAGGGGGTTTAGACGACGCTGATGCTTGCGGCACCCTGAGGAGTCAGAACACTCACTGATGGATTGGGCAGAATTGGCAGGGAGTTGCACCAGTCCTGGGGGGGAATAAGGCAGCGCCTAGAGGCAGGTGAGCGAGGGAGTGAGGGGAGAGGAAGCACTGTGCTGATAAAACGTGTGATGGGAGGAGGAGAGGCAGGGTTCTGTGGGAGTGGGGTTTGTTTGTGGGTCTGTGCCACAGTGCCGCCTGGTTATTCAGCTTTCTGACATGTTGTGTCCTTGTCTGTCAACTTGACTGGCCACAAATTGCCCATCAGGGAAACCTCAGGGGACTCTGTCTGAATTTCAACAAATTCCCAATCATATCAGCGTGAGGGGGAGACGGCTGCAGAGCGGGCGGGAGGAGGACATGGATGCAGGAAATCAGCTGGAACCTAAAGCAGCTATTTTCTATAGGATCACTAATGCCCTGCATCAGACAGTGTGACTGATACAGACAGAGTCATTACCTGCAGCAGCCTGCAGAGACGCTCGGTGGATTTCAGCTCAGTCTGTCTGACCCACAGCTCCGTTTAACCCCGCTGCTGCCATGTCTTTATCATCCTGTGGAGAACTCTCCTCACCCCGGCAGCCATGTGAGGTGCTACCAAAACACTGAGGACCTTAATGAAACCTATGGGTGGTGCCAGACAAGTTTGACGCAACAGTTCCATCAATGAAATGGATTTATTTCCTAACATGTCCACTGATGTGTCCCAGTCCACCCCGCTCTGTGTTCTGTTATCTGAAGCCGCACAGCCGAGCAGGCCGCAACCAGGGAGCAACCCCGATCAACAGAGCCGGGACCCGAAAGCCAGGACTGACTCATTTCAGAGTCGTGTAATGAGATTTTAATGAAAGTGAATGAAACTTCTCATCTCTTCTGATGCTGCCATTCATCAATTACCGTGGCTTACTAATGGAGTGGAAATTATTAATCCCTTTTAACAATAAATCAAATGGAATTCTGCGAATCAATCAACATGCCAGTAAGATGTATTTTGTATCTAAGCTGAAAGGAGCAGCGGGGAGCTCAGAGACCACCCGGCAACCATCTTCCTCCTCAAGGACACTTCCTCCTCCTCTTAATTCCCCTCTGAACGGGTGTGTGGGGTAGCTGATCTGAAGCTGACCCCGCCCTCTCTCCTCCCTGCAGCAGGGAGGCAGCTTTAGCACCGAGACCAATAAAGAGCCACATTATATGACGCTATTATATAAAACACAGGGCTGTGACATGAACACGTCGACTGTGAAAATCATATTATCCAATAACTTTATATGATGTGAGAGTTGGTGGGTGTTAATGACGGTAAAACCATCGATGAGTCATTGTTTAGTGCAGAAAAAGAATTGAGAAGCTGTTAAAAAGAAAAACTTTGAAACTGATCCCTGCTGGTTGGCAGGACTGCGGCTGGACGCCCCTTTAAATTTAAATTTCCCACACTGACATCGGACACACGACCTCAGTGTCCTCAGATTTACAGCCCGGCACATGTTGGGTAATAAAGATAGAACAGAACATATACGGCGTGGCTGACCTCCACACACACACACACACACACCAGTGGAGCCCCTTTGGTTCTTATGTGTGTTTCACATGTGGGCTGCTGTGACTGGACGTTGACCCTCTGCTGCTTCTCATTACAGTTTAAACAAAGAGCGCCAGTTGAGCTTTGGACCCGCCTGTGCTCACACAGGACCCCGTGCAGCCGCACAAACATGTCCTATAATCACTTTCTGGAAAAGTGCGATGCTGCAGTGTTTGTTCAACTCATCTACTGGCAGTCATGGGTTTGAAGTTATCAGCCCATCCCAGACAGTTAGCCGGCCTCAAAGTCCTGAAGGACAAAAGACCTGAAGGACTGAGAACCTTCGACATGCAGATTAAAGACAAGCAACAGATTATGTTTCTTGGATGATCTGTAACATCAGAAAAAACAAAGACTTATATGCCTACATGATAATTTCTCATAACAGTGTGACAGACACACCAATGATGGAAGAAACTACACAAAGGGAGGCTGCTGGGAGGCGACTGAGCCCTGAGAAAAACACCACTGCTGTCAGACACGGCCCAGATGATGAGCCATCTGTGGATTAACGTCTTCTTTTGGAGAAAAACATGAGCATGAAAGAGTTTATTTTCTATTTATGCATTCAATCAGGCATTTGCAGCAACCCAGTGCATTCTGGGAGTTGCAGTTTGGAACACTGGAGCCCATTTGAGCCTCTCTGATGTGAGGCAAACAAACACTGGACAGAGACTATTGTTACTTAATGCTTGTCCGTGGATTATAATCTGTTGCTACTAACTGATGAGCTTCTGATGAGTGTGGTCACTTAAAGGAGTAGAACGGCTAAAATGGCGTCTCCCCCACAAAGTTTGACAAGAAACACGTCAGCTGAGCGTCTACGGACGGAAATAAATAAATGAGGGCAGCAGTCCTTCAAAAGCCGATCAATCTATCATTTCATGATGCGTTAATAAGCACAGAGCATGCTCAGGAAGATGTACGTGTGTGTGTGTGTGTGTGTGTGTTTGTCTCCACAAAGACTGATGAAGGTTAAAGTAAAATAGTTGCAAACATTTTTTAAAACAGTCTCAGCTCCACTGATCTTTTTCTCTCTCTCATAGAGTCCAGCATTTCCATTGATTTCTCTTTGTATGCAACAAGATGGAAGGAAGAAAAGCTGTGCAGGCCCCAAACCTGGGTCCCCCCGGGCCTGTTTGTGCCACATGCCAGCTGTGCGGCACCAGCAGTTAATCACCCCACATCAATCTGCACCAACCAGCTCCAGCGGACAGAAAGTAAGATGCAGCAACAGCAGAGAGAAGCTGGTCGATTTTCTAAACCTGAGTGGACCCCGCGGATGAAAGCTGACTTTAAAGCTGACCAAGGCCCCGTTCACACTGGATCAAGTCAGTCCAGCTAGAGTAGGATTGAATCCAGATCGCCTTTAAGCTGGATTCGTTCAGACCTATTTTCAAATCTGGCTAGCACACTCTTGTGTCTGCACTCAATCCGGCTTCATCCAGCGTGTTTGCTGTCCTCCAAACCACTAGGTGGCGCCTTGTAATATACAGAGTCCGTTCATGCTGCGGTAGGACCACGTGTGCCGTGTGTCATGCGTTTTTTTTTTTTTGTCCCGTGTCGCTCGTTCTTTCGTTTTCCGTTTAACCATTTGTAGCCCTGTGGAAAATAAACTTGGGGCAAAGCTGTCGTAGTTTGATCGTTGTTTACATACAGCTTTTGTACGCAACCTGGACACTTTCCCCGTGAACTGGAAGTATCACGTCGCTAGTGGGATTCACTAGCGTTCAGACCTGAGCCAGATGTAAGCCAATCTGGCTAGATCCACCTCCGAGAGGTGGACTGAAATCAATCCGGATAGATCCAGATACGGCCCGAATCCTGCATTAACCAGATTGATTTCCCCAGTGTGAACGGGGTCTTAGTGTATGGTCATTATCATTACCTCATGTGATCAGCTTGTTCTGTTATCAGACAACAGCAACAGAGAGACAGCAGACTTTAGACTTATGCAGTGACTCCTGCACAAACACTGTTCATAAATGGTTTAGGCAGCACTTGTGTGCCGTGCATGTCATTGTTTGCAGGTTAAAATTAGCAGCTGTTGATCATTTGCAAATAAATGTGTTTGTGATCAGTTCAATCAACGCACAAACATTCATTAACTACACTCTACACGTGCACTCTGTGCCTCCGCTGCTTCCTATGAATCGGTGGAACAGCAGCAGAGTCAGTGGGCAGGCAGCACCGCTCACCGCGTGAGGAGAGCGTTCATGTAAAGAATCCGCCGTCTGTGGCCAAACAACAAAAAAAAGGGCCTCACAACAATCACAACAGAAGATATCGGCACTGCTTACTAGCATCTCTAGCTAATATTCACCATGCATGCTGAACCATTAGCATGTTACTAGAAGCACCGCTAAGCAGACTAGACCATGAGGAGCAAGCTTCACCTGATGGAGAGCAGTAACATCTGAGGGACAGCTGGAAACGCACCTTTCAGCATTAGTGCTGCCACCTAGTGCCCACATTTGGAATGAATTCAGACCACCTACTCGGCTACGTGTGGTCAGGTGTTAGCAGGTGCTTATTATTTTTTTGCCTGATTCTTCAGTGCTTCTCTAAGCTCCGGTCCTCTGGCTCTTACAGTGTGTGCTGTAGGGGCTCTCACACACCGGATCAATACAGAGAGGTGACATAAATACTGTATCGCCCAGAGAACCGGGCTCGGTCAGGAAACATGTGACATTTGGACGAGGCTCCGGCGGGTTTTCTGGCACATCAAGCTGAAAGGTCAAGCTGTGATAGAGAGTCCTTGGACACGCAACTGTAATTAGGGCCCGAGCACCGAATGGTGCAAGAGCCCTATTGAAACCCTTAGGATTATTATTTTTTTTTTTTTTTTTTTTTTTTCCCCCTCCGAGATCGCATTTTTGGAGGCCTTAACATGCCCAAAAACTCACCAAACTTGGTAGAAAAATTCATTCGCCCGAAAAATTTTGAAATTTGCTGACTTTTGAAATGCACATATAAAAATGGCTCTATAGCGCCCCCAACGCGTAGCCCCTCTGGCCGGTTTGACACAGGATTTTGAAAATTGGCACACATATGTATCACCTCAAGACGCACAAAAAAGTCTCTTGGACCCCCCCTCCAAACCCAACAGGAAGTCCGCCATTTGAAGGTTTGTGGCCATTTTTGGCGATGTGTGACCCTGCTGCCAAACTTTTCACGCCTCGCATACTTCAACGGATTGAGCTGAAATTCGCCGTGTCCACTCAGGACACCATAGGGAATAGACGCATTCCAAAACTCTTACAAAAGTCTGACGGTGTGGCCGGGGCGTGGCCTCAAAGTTTGACCATTTCTGAGGACACAGAAAGTCTCTATAACTTCTTCGTTTTCTGTCCGATCTGTACGAAATGTCACATGTATGATCAGAGTCTGACCCTAAACACATCTATACAACAATATTGAGGCTTTGACAGAGCGCCACCTACTGGCTACACAAAATGTTGTGTTTTCATAGGTTTTTCTGCCTGCCCCCCTGGCCTGTTTTGAGTAGGGTCATGAAAATTGGTACACATGTGTATCACCCCAAGATGCACAAAAAAGTCTCTTGGACCCCCCCTCCAAACCCAACAGGAAGTCCGCAATTTTGAAATTTCTGTTAATTTTTGGCGATTTGTGACCCTCCTACAAAACTTTTCACGCCTCGCATACTTCATCCAAATGAGCTAAAACTCACTGTGTCCACTCAGGACACCATAGGGAATAGACGCATTCAAAAACTCTTACAAAAGTCTGACGGTGTGGCGGGGGCGTGGCCTCAAAGTTGACCATTCGCCATTACAAAGGAACTCACTGTATTTATTGCCCTAATGCATAGCCCCGCTGGCCAGTTTGACACAGGATCATGAGAATTAGCACACATGTGTATCACCCCAAGACGCACAAAAAAGTCTCTTGGACCCCCCCTCCAAACCCAACAGGAAGTCCACCACTTTGACTTATGTGGCCATTTTTTACCTATTTGTGACCCTGCTACAAAACTTTTCACGCCTCACATACTTCATCCAATTGAGCTGAAATTCACTGTGTCCACTCAGGACACCATAGGGAATAGACGCATTCCAAAACTCTTTCAAAAGTATTACAGTGTGGTGGGGGCGTGGCCTCAAAGTTGACCAGTCACCATTACACAGGAACTCGCTCTATTTTATGCAGTACTACCCATATACTTCATGCAATGTGGACAAAATCTTACACTACTGCTATGGACCCGAGTCTGAACAGACATATATGCTAATAGGATGATACGGTCATAGCGCCACCTACTGGTAGCAGGAAAGTTTGGTTGTAAACATGTGTTTGTTGTACATCTCTGCAAATGAGAGGAAAAGAGAGCATAGGACAGGAGAGTATAGGAGACAAGAGCATAGGAGAGAAGACAGCAATAGCCCCGCGGATCGCAAGGTGCGCGAGGGCCCGCAATGCTGCTTGCAGCTTTAATTGACCTTTTTCTTTGATGGTAGGCCATGGGGTGACATATGCTTCTATAGCATTCACTGCTGTTCAAACATAATTAGTCGAGTTGCTCTGGGAGTTATTAATTTAAGTCAGTATTAAACATGGAGGACGGTGACCGCCGTGAAACGGCGGCCTCCTTTATCTGCGCATACAGTCTGTGCTGGATTTACTGCCAATAAAACCAAAACAAGATATTCATCATTTCATAAATGAGACGCGCTTCATTTTCCTTTTTATCTCATGCTTGCTGCCGCGGCCTCTAAATGATCGCCTCATTTTATGATGTATGTAAACAACCTCACACTAAGTAGCACTCTGCGGTATTTACCTGAAACCCGGTGTTCACCAACCCAGCAGCGTCCTTCAAGTTCTGCTGAGGGAAACTATTTATCGGTCACATTATGTGAGTTTTGTAACGAGCCTCAAATTATCCACAGATTAATGAAGCCTCTGCTTTAATGCAGCCTGTCAGAGTCTGCCAGCTGTCACTCATGTGTTACGCCTGGAACATCCTGAGTGCAGATCAGCCGCAGCCCAGAGGCCGACGCCATGCACATCCTGGGATGGAGGCGGCGTGATCAAAGAGACACAGAGAGAGAGAGCGAGAGAGATCCTGCAGCATGATTAACCACAGAGACTCCAAGAGTCCGATCACTGCTCCGATTATTGATTATTGTGGTTTAAACATCTGTAAAATGAGGAGAGGGAGACGGTCTTCCTTTGTAACAGTCCTCAGACTAAATAATCGATAACAAAGAAATATTCTAAGCAGGGCTGCCACAAACGACCATTTTGATAATCGAATAGTCACCCATTATTTTTGTGATTATTCGAGTAATCAGATTACACGTAAATGTGGTAATTTAAGTACGGCTGCAACTAATGACTATTTCAATAGTGGACGCCTACTTTAGACCTCTAATTCGTCATTGCTTCATCGGCAGTCACCTCCAAGACTAGAACCAGAACCCTCGTGCTTTAAAAGTGTGTGAGTGCGTGTGTGCCCGAAACACATTACCGTCATATCTAAACACTTACTCCACACCGACCTACAAACGGCTCATCTGGGTTTCGAACCCAGGGCCTCTTGCACCCAAAACTCTGATCATCCCGCTGCACCACAAGAAAATCTCTTGATGACATCACGAACGAATATCGAATATCGAATATCGAATACCAAATTAGTTGTGGATGCAACTGCTCCACTACTCGTTGCAGCCCTAATTCTAAGCAAACGTTCCTCCTGTAGCAGGAATACTACAAATCTACGAAGGATCCTCTTTCCACACATTCCAACGTTACAGTTTTCACAACAAACCTCTTTTCTAAACTCTGTATAATAGTTCCACAGGGACACAGCCTCACCACAACCACAGTCTGAGCCACACCTGGGAACAAATCCTGCACACTGCACATGGATGGTGTTTTGTCTTTTTGCACATTCAGAGAGAATAGTTTGAAAACCAGCACGGAGCGCTGCAGATTAGTGAATGATTTTCAGAAACACAATAACAATGTTATTGTTATTAGGCTGTATAACTGTTCTGAAAGTGAGAGATTAGAGGAGGAAGAGGAAACTGAACCTGGTTCAATCTGGCAGATTAAAAAGAAAACTGTTCTGGAAATCAATGGAATATCAAATTATTGGAAAAACTGTATCAGACTTTGGAGCTTGTGAGTCTGAGTGCAGCACATCAGCAAATGTTCTCTGTCTTTACCTCAGTGCAGCCAAGCGATTCATTTAAATGCTGTAAAACACACAACAGTTCCTCAGACAGGACGGCCTCCACTGTGGAAGGATGAGCGGCACTGTGGGGGACAGACTCCCCCAATCTGACCGCAAGATGAGACGCTTTATTTCATATAGATCCTCCGACGGATACAAAACACATCATAACAATATAAAAATACACACAAGCCTCTCATTACAAAGGTGGCACGGCCTTCAACCACAAACACACTGAAACAGTCTTTATATCAGCTCTGACAGCCTCGATCCTAAATGACTGTCACTGACATTAAACATTTAAACCAGCAGAACGAAGAAAGCAGAGAAGGTCCAGTACTCACTGTGTGGAAGGTCCTGAAGGAAACTGGAGCTCCACCTGGATTAAACTGAACGTCGTGGCTCCTTCATTGGCTGAGCTGAGAAACAGAAGACACAATTTAAATCTGGAACCCAGCAAAGAAACAGGAAGAAGAGAGGAAACAAACAAGGAAGGACAGAGAGGAAACAAACAAGGAAGGACAGAGAGGAAACAAACAAGGAAGGACAGAGAGGAAACACAACAAGGAAGCACAGAGAGGAAAATAACAAGCACAGAGAGGAAACAAACAAGGAAACATAGAGGAAACAAACAAGGAAGCACAGAGAGGAAACAAACAAGGAAGCACAAACAAGGAAGCACAGAGAGGAAACAAACAAGGAAGCACAGAGAGGACACAAACAAGGAAGCACAGAGAGGAAACACAACAAGGAAGCACAGAGTGGAAACAAATAAGGAAGCACAGAGAAGAAACAAACAAGGAAACAGAGGGGAAACAAACAAGGAAACACAGAGAGGAAACAAACAAGGAAGCATAGAGGAAACACAGAGGAAACAAACAAGGAAGCACGGAGAGGAAACAAACAAGGAAGCACAGAGAGGAAACAAACAAGGAAACACAGAGAGGAAATAAACAAGGAAACACAGAGGAAACAAACAAGGAAGCACGGAGAGTGCCTAACAAGCCGCATGACACACATGATGGATTTCCTCAAACAAACTTCCTCTCACAGTAAACACGTCTCTTCTTTAAACATCTGAAGCCATCTTCATCCAGCATCAATTAACCACTTCACACGGTGCCTCCTTCTTCCTTATCACTTGATCACTCTACCACTAATTGCTTGTTCTTTGCACTATCACATCTGGCAGCCTAATTACTGGCGTAGCTTTTGTGTGTTATTTTTCTTCAAGAGGAGGGCAGGTGATTAATCCATCCCTGAGTGCTGTTGTTTTATGTGACTAATTGCAGCAGCCTGGAGCCATCTTTGCAGCGGGAGGATGCGAGCGCATAAACAGAGCTCCTGTTAGAAGTGAGGCCCGGCCATCAGACGGGCAGGCTGAACGCTCGCTGTATCGATTACTGCTTTAATTCTAAATAGAGACTGACAGCTCGGGCCGCTACTGGATCCTCCGATGGCTGAGTCAGTGCCTTGTCGCTGTCACAGCTGTGCTCACCAGTGGCAGGTTTGCTCCCCTATCAGTGGATAAGGATATCCATCTTCACACCTCAGGGTCCGCAGCAGGCAGCCACACGGACGTGTCTGCTGAATATAAACAGGGCATTTCAGGTAAGCAGCCCCGCTCTCCAGATGCATTATTTAGCCGCACTTCAGGAACGGCTTTGGTGCCGGAGTGGAAAACTCCGGGGAAGTGCTTTGAACTTTTATCAGTGTTCTTTTTGTGCGAGCACAGAGCCGCCATGTGCACACGTTCAGGAAGAGGAGGATGGACCAACTCATCAGGTGCAGAATCAGAGGGACATGTTAATGTTACCGGAGCTCAGAGGCAGTCAGTGAGGAGGAGGAAGAGGAGGACATCCCAGATTTAACCAGCATCCCTTCAGGTTAAAACTAACAGTGCTGTCCTGTTCCTATTTAGTGTGAATTTCAAAATAAAAGACATCTCTGGAGTCTTATAATCCATTGGTTAACACAGAATATAATCAGCCAATCACAGCAGCTGGCAGCAGCTCACATGGCAGACAAGACAAAGATTAAAGCAAGCATGAGAATGGGGCAGAAAGGGGACTCTGAACATAGCCAGGTTGTTGGTCTGAGTGTTTCAGGGATGCTGTGGTCTAAGAAGGAGACGTAACCAGCAGCAGTCCTCTGGTGGAGCCAGAGGTCAGAGGAGAAAGGAGGTCTGCAGAAAAATCTCTGAACGCACGACAACCTTACAGCAGAGAGGATCCGGAGGCAACCTGTCAGCTAAACACTGAACTGATACTACACTTCACACAGACTCACATATTGCACAACAGAAGCAGACACACTGCGCCTGGTCTGATAAGTCTCCATTTGTGCTGCTAGGTTCAGATGGTTGGCTCTGAAGTGAAACCACATGACAGCATGGATCCATCCTGCCTAGTATCAGCGGTCCAGGCTGCTGCGTCAGGTTTAGAGGCCAAGAGGCGACATAAAGACGACCACCAGTCAATAGCTTGACTCTGACAATGAGCTCACTACAACAAACACTGTGCAGTCTGAGGGTCAGAGGTCAGAGGGTGATTCAGGTGGTCAGATTACACCATGGATCACAGTCTGCAGATGTTCAGACCTGAACTTACTGACAGCTACCTCCACTCCATCTATAGGAGCCCCGCCTTTCCTTCATGTTTACCTGTGTGTCAGTCAAGTAAAGGCTAACAGTACCAACACCACAGCTCAGTTTAGACAGAGTGAGTCCAAATGCACCAAACAGGAGGCTGAAGAAAAAAATCCTTACTGCAAGCTGCTGGTCCGAGTGGAGGAGTCAGGCAGACACACACAGACGGAGACAGGAAGCACAAGGAGCTGCTGCACTGATGATCCCTGACCGAGGAGTGTGTGAGGACACTGATGAGCAGAGTGGGAGCAGGTGAGCTGGGTGTGGCTGCAAGAGGTAATAAGGACCTCTACTGGGAGAAAAGGAGTACTACAGGGATCAAGAAGACAGACTCCAGAGACTCCAGAGAGCTGTGGCTCTTTCTTATTTTTTATTTATTAATATAATTGCCAATATGTAGCCAAGCTGTGTGCACACATCAGTCTAATAATCAATATAAAAATGACAGACTCTACTGCTGGCTCTGCTGCAGCCCTGAATCAGCTGACTGTCTGACAGCTGATTGATTATCATCAACAAACTCAAGCATGACTGAATTCTAACAGAGGCAGAAGAGGTGAATTTAGACCCCGTTCACACTGGGGAAATCAATCTGGCTAGAGCGGGATTCAGGCCGTTTCTGGATATATCCAGACTGATTTCAGTCCACCTCTCGGAGGTGGATCTAGCCGGATTGGCTTACATCTGGCTCAGGTCTGAACCATTGACAGTAGAAACTATGGACAGAGCTTCCGTGACGTCACCCGTTTGTGTCTGAAGAGCCGTTTTGAGGCTCGGTGGGAGGTTCCGGGACGTGATGACAGCCGCCATGTTGACAGCGTCACGTCCGCCAAAACTCTCAAATATGGACAAAGAGGGGGAGCACGAGCGGGGTTTAGGGGGGCGGGCGATCGTGGGAGCAGGAAACTCACGCTGTGATACGGCAACTGTCTGTCACTCAAGCGGCAACGCCCATAATTATGCGTAATTTTAAGTCCAAATACAATTGAAACGAGTGGGTTGTAAAAAAATTCACCCCTCCTACAACTGACACTAGAAGAGAACCTATCATCTGAGACCAGAGTGGTTTTCTGTACCAGGCTGTAAACATGTTCTTTTCTGCTGTGAAGTCGGCCATTTTAACATGGGAGTCTATGGGAAATTACTCGCTTTTGGAGCCAGCCCCCAGCTGTTGCAGCGTGAATTACAAGTTTTGACACTTCCGCATGGGCTTCCACTTTGAGCCCCGAAGGTTGCCGCTTGGTCTGAACGCATGAACTCTGTATATTACGAGGCGCCACCTAGCGGTTTGGAGGACAACGAAGCACAGACGCATGTATGATAGCCAGATTTGAAAATAGGTCTGAACGTATCCAGCTTGAAGGCGATCTGGATTCACTCCTACTCTAGCTGGGTTGACTTTCTCCAGTGTGAACGGGGCCTATTATGGATGCTTCAGACAGAACAACAACAACAGAAGCAGAGTGAAGTGAGGACACAAGCAGAGAGTCCTTTAAATCCTCCATCATTTAACACCTCAACACACTTCACACCTTTAACAGCAAAGACTCGCAGTCTGCTCGTTCTGTGAGGCTGCAGCTCCGTCAGCTGCTCATTTATTCCACTTTGTATGATTTAAAATCACACATCAATCTTCTGGAGGTTTTTATTTATTTTACACACTTTATATGATCATGTTTACACTCGTTGCAGCGCTGCAGAGACAAGAGATGGTCCAGACGACTGTGACATTTATACAGAGGATAATAATGTCAGCATCAGACTCAAACAGCAGGAAGAAAAACCTGCTGAATCAGCTGTTTTCTGTTGATATAACAGATGTACCGATCTGCCTTTTGATTGCTGAACAAACATGTTCAATCGCAGCTCATTTATCTGCATTATGATGAAGTGGCTGAGCTTCTCTTCACTCTCCTGGTGGTGCCTTTAACACCAGCTGATGAATTGATAAGGAGAAATGAATTATTAATTCAAAGACAAAGCACAGCATGAAGTGGAATAATCCAGTCCCTCCATCAGATCCACTGACACAGCCGGGACAGAGCTCTCCCCGAAGCTTCCTGTTCTCCTCTAAACCATGATGTTTTTAAGTCGCAGCACTGGACTCGTCAACACGTCCCTGCCTCTTCATTCAGGATTATCTCTGTCCACCACAGCGAGAGATGGACGAGGCGACACGCTTTATTTCAGAGCCTCTGAATAATTGATGTGTGACACTGTTGTGAAGTGGAAAGCACCTCATAGCGGCGGCCTCAGCGGGCAGCGCAGACACAGTGCAGCTCTTTAAGTCTCCTCATGCTGTCTTAAGGACAAAGTCTGAGGACTGAGGAGGAGACTGAGGTTCCCTCTGCCTGGTCAGCGATGTCATGGCTGCCAGTATCCATCTGCAGGTTACAGCAGAGAACACTTTTTTTTCTTTCTACCTGGCTTCCTCTGGCGGTGTTTGTTCCTCTCTTTGAGTCCCACAGCGCCCGGCTGCGTGTTCCTCAAGTGTAGAACTAGTTTAGAGCTGTTTGGACTCAGCAGGGAGCCTGAGACTAAGAGGGAGATTAAAGCAGCACTCCCTGCTTGAAGGAGGAGGAGGCTGGAGCGGGAATTTCCATTCACATCATCCAACATTCTCCATCTGAAAGCCCCCCCACCCACTTTGAGGAAGGGACGAGAGCATCCGCTCTGTGTGTGTGTGTGTGTGTGTGTTCTCAGTATGTGAATGTGCAAAAAGTGTGAAACTAAGTGATAATTGAAAGAAACAGCCATATGCAGTGGTGCAAAGGAAAACTGAGGAGAGCCCAGCTGAAATCTGCTCCTCCTTTTCATATTCTAGTATAAATATTAATGCAAATATGCTGCCAACAAGCTTTTAAAGAGCTGTCTGCTACAATGTGGCCTGGACTCCGCTGACAGCTCCGAGCAGCAGCAGGAACTCTGAACAGAACCAACATTAACATCACTGCTCACTGTTTTACTAACCACAATAAGATATAATATAATAAAATAATGGTCCAATGGTCCATGGATGCACCACGATACTGTAAAAAAAAATCCTGCACTCCTCAGGACAACAAGCAGGCAGCCATGATGGACTCATGTGTCAGCATCCAGAGAGTATCTGTCTGATGAGCTTTCTACAGCAGAGAAACAAAATTTAACTACACACAAAACCACCATGGTTTGAGTCTCGGTTACCATGGTAACAACAACTCTTGCTCCTGTTCAATGTAAAGATTTAGCCAGGCCAGCTGGTCCAGAAACATGCTTTCCATGAAACTGGTCTGGAGTCCCTCCTCTTCACAGCCAGCTCCAACACAAACCCTGCCAATCAGAGCTGCTTCATCTAAAATGGGCGGGGTTTATGTGATGACTTCCTGTTTCCCATCTTTCAAAAACATTTACAGAATGGCTAATAACACCTTTTATTTTCAAGTTTTTATAGCAACACTGATAACAGTCATTCACCAGCACACTGTTCAGGATGTCCGGTCCGGTTGTCCCTCTGCCTGCACATTCATTTCTGATGGGTTGTGTGTCTGTCCAAATGTGTCCAGAGGGAGTTTATTCTGTGTTGCTACTGACCCCTGGAAAATATAACTGAAGCCCACAGAGACCAGACTGATTCTCTGTGTAGAACAGAAGCCTGAGTAGCGCCCGATTGAAGCCTGATCACAACCAGCTGCAAAGGTTCCACCTAGCTGTGGTGATATTATAGAGTTTGATATTCATGGCGCCTCCTTTTCTTCTGCTGTACAAAAACTGACAGTTTACAGTGCAAAACTATCATTTACCATCAAAGACATTTGTTCTGTTCACCGGGAAATGAGCAGCCGAAGCTGCCGTCACACTCCTCACACAATAGACTGTGCTGATACAAACGTGGGAGAGGTGACGTCTGCCTGTTCAACATCACATCTGAACCATCCTGTCTGTGGGAGAGTTCCTGTGCGGATCCCTTCAGCTCGGCCACAGCTTTGTGAACCTCCAGACCGATCTGTGCCTGTGGGAAAAAATCACACTATCCAAAATCCATGTCTGATGGTGGCACTCGTGGATCCGGGATGCTGAATCGTAATGAGAGAATGCTCATCTCTGGCACTTTCCACACAATCTGCGCTGACAGACAGTCACAGGAAGTCACACTCTTTGAACAAATGCTGTGTTTGTGCAGCTTTTTGTTCCTCTCGTCCTGAACACCGTCTCCGTTCGCTGTGTCGCTAAGCAGCTGCTCGCTAATTACCGCGGTTAGACGGTAGGTGTCAAGCAGCACAGAAGATTTGCCCGGCACCTTCCGCCTCACCTTCCTGGAGCAGCCTGTGTAATTACCAGCTTCGGATTGTCCCTCTGATCTGCCTTTAATTTGCTTTACCTGTCATATCTTTAGCTTTATTGCGACTCTGAAACTTCACCGACTCTGAATCACTGCTGGAAGTATTTCAAAAAGCGCCAGCTACATCACTTTATGACTTAAGAACAACGTATTAACCAGTTTGCACAACTTTCCTTTCAATTTTCCTGCATTACAGGTTTTAATACAGCCTTTGATAAGGAAGCTCAGCGCCAGCGCAGCAGGGATTTCTTTGTGCTGGAAAAAGTGATGGATTCATTTTCACAGGCAGTTGAGGGATCAGTCTTAATTATCTCAGGTTCTGGCCTTTGAGCTGAATCCCGCCCATGTCTCCTGGTGCCTCAGGTGTCTTTGCACATCATATGAATGCAGTGCGAGCGTCTCAAGGTCCCAGTTAAATGAGAAAAAAGCTCTGAAGCTGCTGGTCCAAGTGTATTCAAGGTTATTTTTGGACTGCAAGCGAGGCTGGGCTCCTGTTACATGAAGGATGAGGGTGAGGAATTATTAAAGACACTGCTTTCGTTTCAGAATTTGGATTTAGCAAAACTAAAATTGACTCAGAGTCCCGGAGGTCTCATGTAGATGTTGATGTCAGTTTAGCAGAGAAAAATACAGGCTGTTGTCTTTCAGTGGAAGACGCAAACGAAACAAAGACGGTAAAAAGTCCTCTGTGGTGTCTCCCTCAGGGGAGGCTTTTACTGTCCACACTGGCAGCGTCTGAGTCCACCTAAACCCCCCGTTAAACCCAAACACAGGAAATAGATGCTACTTTTGGAATCTGAGCTTTTAGGCCCAAAAAGACCCTGTTCACGCTGGCTAGAGTGGGATTCGGGCCATAACTGGATATATCTGGATAGATGTCAGTCCACCTCTCGGAGGTGGATCTAGCTGGATTGGCTTACATCTGGCTCAGGTCTGAACGTAAATGCAGCTGTGAATCGCGCTAGTGATGTCATACTTCTGGTTCATGGGGACAGTGTCCTGGTCACGTACAAAAGCCGCATGTAAACAACCATCGAACTACGGCAGCTTTGCTCTGAGTTTTTTTTCCACAGGGCTACAAAGGAATAAACTGCAAAAGAACGAGCGACATGGGACAAAAAAAAAATGCACAATGTATACTGCCACCATGGCCTGAACGGACTCTGTATATTATGAGGCGGCCCCTAGCGGTGTGGAGGACAACAAACATGCCGGGTTAAGCCGGATTGAGCACAGACATGCGTGTGTGATTTGAAAATAGGTCTGAACGTATCCAGCTTAAAGGTGATCTGGAGTCAATCCTACTCTAGCTGGACTGACTTGCTCCAGTGTGAACGGGGCCTTATAACAGGGACACCATCTCAGCATGATGTGCTCCGACTGGTTTACATGATCTCTGAGTTGTTGTTTCTTGGCTGCGGCGCAGGCCCTCCATGTTTAAACAGTGTCTCCGGTCTATAATGAAGCATGATGAAGTCTAAGTAATGAGCTGGCAGTGAAAGGCCCTTGTATAGCTTCTCCCCAGCCCTTTAGCACAGAGCCCTGACCTTTCTAACTAGCAGAATTAATTGGGCTGGGCTAACCTTTTAAAGCCTAGCTGAGAAATAAAACCAGCGTTCCCGGGTCGCCTCATTATACCACACTAGCTTTGGAGTGTGAGTGCTCCTTCTCCCCCTATAGTTTGGGGACCAGCTGCAGCCAGCCAGCAGCTCCGATGGGGAATAAATTTCAGGTCAGTCAGGGTTGAGCCTGATGCTCCACGCCTGGTCTTTCAGTGGAGAGGGTAAACTAGCATTCACTCTTGGGGGCTGAGAGTCAGCGCTGCAGTGCACGGAGATGGTCTGCACAGGTGACAAATAGAGATGTTGACTCCCGTGGTCCTGCTGGCCTTCAGCAATTAAAGCAGTCATATATCAGAGATGCTCTGTGAGCTCATACTCTCGTCTCTTCTCACTGAAGTCAGCCTGAGACTTCTGGCAGTCGTTACATGATTGCTGCTGACACAACACTCTGTCCGTCAAAGCAGCAGGCGTCTCACAGCAGGTCCAAAAGCCAGAGAAGTGACAAAAATCAAGTGTTGCTTAAGCCCAAACATCACAGAAAGCACCCAGGCTGCAGAGACGCAGCATTCTGATGCAGAGTCTGGCACATTCTGAGGCCACAGAACTCAAAACAACACTACGCCTCCTTCAGAGGTGGGAACAGGCTGCTCTGTAGTTCAGTTTTGTCCACAGGTGAGATGAAACTTCAGATCACTAAGCAGATTCTATTTTATTTATACAGCACTGCTACAATCAAGATCGTCTTCCTCGGCCGGGTAGAGGAGGAGAAGAAGAGGGAGACAGGACAGAGAGGATGAAGGAGAGAGAGAGGAGAAGAAGAGGGAGACAGGACAGAGAGGATGAAGGAGAGAGAGAGAGGAGAAGAAGAGGAAGACAGGACAGAGAGGATGAAGGAGAGAGAGAGAGGAGAAGAAGAGGAAGACAGGACAGAGAGGATGAAGGAGAGAGAGGAGAAGAAGAGGGAGACAGGACAGAGAGGATGAAGGAGAGAGAGAGAGGAGAAGAAGAGGAAGACAGGACAGAGAGGATGAAGGAGAGAGAGAGGAGAAGAAGAGGGAGACAGGACAGAGAGGATGAAGGAGAGAGAGGAGAAGAAGAGGGAGACAGGACAGAGAGGATGAAGGAGAGAGAGAGAGGAGAAGAAGAGGAAGACAGGACAGAGAGGATGAAGGAGAGAGAGAGAGGAGAAGAAGAGGAAGACAGGACAGAGAGGATGAAGGAGAGAGAGAGAGGAAGAGGGAGACAGGACAGAGAGGATGAAGGAGAGAGAGGAGAAGAAGAGGGAGACAGGACAGAGAGGATGAAGGAGAGAGAGAGGAAGAGGGAGACAGGACAGAGAGGATGAAGGAGAGAGAGAGGAGAAGAAGAGGGAGAGAGGACAGAGAGGATGAAGGAGAGAGAGAGGAGAAGAAGAGGGAGAGAGGACAGAGAGGGTGAAGGAGAGAGAGAGAGGAACAAACATGACAGGTTGTTATCAGAAAGATATAACAGCTGAGAATCTATACATTGTATTTATATGTATTTAGCTGATATGTTGTTCAACCTAATGATACTAGTACTACATGCAGAATGACATTGACAGGTGATGACACTGGATTTGTCAGAGGGCCAGATGCTGTTCAGCATGTTGATCTGGAGGGAGAGAGAGACCTGCAGAGAGAGAGAGAGAGAGAGAGAAAGGGGGTGGGGGTGGGAGAGAGAAAGAGAGAACTATGAGTAACACGGGGCATACAGCTGGTACATCTGTGATGTTGTATTAGGATGTAGGGACAAGGACTCCAGGCACCATATGTCTGGTATGAGACAACCTGTGATACCCAAGCTGGAGTTAATGACAGTGGGAGCTGAATACCATCAGAGAACGACACTTCCTCACACACCTGATGTATGCATGTGATCCACCGCAGCGTTTGTGTCGGCGGTTTGGTTATAGTACAAAGACACTCAATTACCTGCCTGAAACTCGGCTGCTGCATCAAACCTCCTGTCTGCTTCCTCTCTTGTTAGCTCTCCCATCTGAAACAAGGTTCTGACATTTTCCTGGCTGCTGTGACAAATGTGACGTCCAACAACACAGTGAAATGACCACATGACTGCAGTTCCCCATGTGTCCACTTGATGGCTGACTCCATGACCTCCATGTTAAAACCATCTTTACAGCAGGAGTAAACAGCCTGGTGTACAAAAACTGTTTTGGGCATTTTGATTGACAGATCACCTATTTAGATCGCTGGCCACCTGTTCCTCAGCAGCCCACCCACGTCAGATCCACACACGCCCTGCCCACGTTGGATTAAGTTTAGATGAAGTCCGAGGCTGCCAAGATGGCGACAGCTGAAGCCTCCCACATGGGGTAAAAACGGCTCCTCAGAAACCTACGGGAGACAATGTGGACGCTTCGTCCATATTTATTTACAGCCTGAAGTAACAGTTGTGACAGAACATAGCTGTGAACATAAGAGCTCGCTGTGACTGTGGCTGTGTGTCACACAGGAGTTAATAATAAGTGTAACAGCAGCTACACTTACTGTTGGCATGAGTGTTAAAGTGTTGGTAACACATCTGTCACATGTGGCAGATTCTAATCCTAAGCAATGTTTTCGTAGCTCAAATTGTAAATGCAGTTCGGATCAAGAAGTAACTCTTCAAAGTTTGATTTTGTTCCCTCACAGAAAGGAAGAAAAGTCCAAAGAAATGCACCAAAACAATGTGACAGAGCAGCAGCGGAGTCGGTGGGATGAGGATAAAGTTCCTGTTAAAAGCCTCAGCAAAAAAAGCTGTGACATAACCAGAAGTGAGGAGATGTTGTTTCTTTGTCCTTTCAACATGTCACGCAGAAGAAGTAATATTTCTGCTGCCTGTGAGGAAAGAGAAGCCACCTGTCTGTGACCCTGAGTCTGCCTCGCACAGACAAACCTGTCACAGGTCTGTAAACAGCCTCCAAAGATGTCTGATCTCGCTGACTCAGCATGTACGCTCACCTCTCGCTGTGTCCCAGTTCAGCCGCCGCGTCCTTCAAAAGACACGATCTGTGCGTCCTGAAGAGATCTCCAAGGTTACACTAACAGCCGTTAAATGAGATGTAAGACTTCCTGTTTATCATTTAAAAGTTAGAGTTCAGTATGTTGAGTTCAGTGTTCAACCCTCAGTGTGCAGTGAATCCTGGGATACGTTGGGCTGCGAAGGATCCACCTGATGAACCCTTTGCTGAAGCAGACTTGTCCATTCATTGGTAGGGTGCAGCTCATGTGGGCGTCTGCGCTAAACACTCGTCTTTCTGTCTTTCTCAGCTCAGCTAGCTGCTCACAGTTTACAGCAACACTTCAACCAAGGTTCACTGACGTGTTAATGATACTGTTTACTCAGCATTTTTCACAGTTTAAAGAGCAGAAAGTGTCAGGGTTGAGCGGAGGAGTGTTGTGAATGTTCACAGACAGATTCATTCCAGAAGAGGCCTCAAAACCAGGAAACAGAAATCCACAGAAACAAGGCTCAAAGGTTCCACAACAAGCTCAAAACACGAACTCTGAGCATGAACTCAAAGGACGGCTGGAGCTTGGTGGTGAAACACAAGACGCTCTGGCAGGGAGAGACGCACACTGAATACATGGGGAGGGGAAGACGATGAGACACAGGTGACACATTAGGGAAGGGCAGGTAATCAACAAGGATGGAGACAGGAAGAAGAAAAACACTCCCTCCTCCCCATATGGGGACTTCAGTGTCGGGCAGCATGCAGTGAACTCATTGAAAGCATTTTCGGACATTTCAGACTCTACCTCCCTTTTCTGAATCTGAATTTTCTGTTAGCGTCAATGAAGTCACTTCCGTTCCCATTCTTTTAGCCGGTCTGCGCAATGCATGATGGGACATATCGTTAAAATTAGTGACCATCGGATGGACACTACTTTTCCAGATGCATTGTGGGATACATTGAGGGCCCTATATGGGGTCTATAATTTCTCACTAAGATTTCGGACAGCACTACAAAATGGCGGAGGCACTATATAGTGATTAGGGAGTGATTTCGAACACAACCACAGAGACACACGAGGGAGCAGAGTCCTTCAAAACAACAGGAAATAACCAAACCAACCCAAGAAAATACAAATAACACAACCAAACACAGTTATACTAAAATAACCAGGACACTAAGGATTAAATCAAAAAACAAGAGCAACAAAACACAGGATCAGGACATAACTGATCTGAAAGGACAGCCCCCCCACCTGGGCTCTGCAGGCATGACTAATCACAATTTGTAGCTAATGAACAACATGCTGTTCAGGAGACTAAAAAACTGATTTTCAATGTGTCATAATCTATAAAATCTGAATCAGAAATACTTTATTGAAGGAAATATTGACTAAGACAGTGTTAGATCAGACCACTCTCAGAGGGAGGAGCTGTGCAGTGTGACAGGAAGGAATGATTCTGTGTGTTTTTAAATGTCCTCTGCACTGAAGCAAAGAAGACAATAAAGACAAAGCCCTGGCTGAGCGGGTGTGTCCAAACCTTACAAACACATCACTTTACTCTCAGTTCAGCCAGTTTATAAATATCTGAATCTGCTTCATACGAAGCTGCTAGATGAGCTGTTATTAAGAACAGAGTGCTCGGGGCTCGGGTTGTTTCGTCTGCACTGATCGATTTGCCTCCGGTCCGGCCTGAACAGGTGCAGAGGTCTGTCCAGAGGACACACTGTGAGCTCTGTTGTTATAGTTCATGTGAAGTATACAAGGTTATTTACGCAATGACATGATACAGACCACGTATGTATTTGATTATATAAGCTTACACTTAGAGAAAAACACATCTATAACTCTTACAGAGAGTTAGGGAGGAACTCTTTGATGCGGTGAAGGCCGAAGCACTAGGAGGCATGGACTAAGATAAATCATCCAACATAGAAGGGACAAAGGGTTTCATAGTCATAAATATGTTAGACCAATTATGATAATTAGTAGGTGGAGATAAAGGGGCAACATGTCCCAATATGGGAATACCAACGAGGGTCTTGAAGAACTGTTTATCTATTATGCAAATGTACCTCAACTTTCAATAAAACAAGCCTGTGTCCAGGGGAGGGGCAGAACACGTATGGACGGGAGTGAAGCAGACTGAAAGGCCTGTGTTCACTGTGTTCTCCCTTTTGAAAAAGGCGAAACTACAAAACCCAGGGTATTTTCTTTCACTCAATGTTCTGAATACAGGAGACGGAATCTGACAATCTGGGGTGACCAGGGAAGGTCACGACATTCACATGACATTTAATGGCACTCTGCCCACCAGTGGGTTGTTTCTGTCCCAGAGAGAAAAGCAGTCCACAGACAGGAAGTCAAAGAAGCGGCAGAGCCACGCTCTTCATAAACATCGCTGAGATCTGCATCTTTTTATGATCTGAATCAGTGGAAAGAGTTTTCAGCCCTGGTGCCTCGGCTGGTGCAGTGACTCATGTTCTGGTTTATTTGGAGGAATGTAATCTCGGAGTGGGAGGTAACGTTGAATTCTTGATGACGTTTTATCTTCTGATGGTTCTGATGCAGATGAAATCACATGCTACGGATCATTAACTTCCCAAAGCTCTGCCGTCTCACTTCTTATTACTGCACGGGCTTTCTTTCTGAAGGCTTCTACCATGTTTACTGCATTCCTTTACTATTATCTTTACATTGTAGACACAATATTTCTATCTTTTAACAACAATATCCTACAATTTGTTGACCTTCAATGATCCTAGTTTAAAGAACAACTGCCGAGCCGAACCTGGATGTGATTTGACGTTAAGCAGGCTGTTTACTGACAGGACGTCCAGTCTTTGGTGGCCAGTTGCTCAGTGTGCTGTGTGCTGGCCTGCTTCAGGTGTTGCCTTCAATCTGTCGCCGTCCACGAACTGAGTCCCAACATGTTTCAGCAGCCACAAGTTTTCCAGTCTCTAAACAAACAGTGTCACATGTCCGAATGACTGCAGGCTGGTGACGCTCACTCCCATCCCCGCCGAGAGCCTGGAGCGGCTGGTCATGAAACACATAAAAAGGCCTTACCACCTACTTATGAGCAGTACCAGTCACACATACCGGGAGAACAGACAGAGGAGGCCAGTGCTTCACAGACCGTTGGAACACCTGGAGCACAAAGACACCTAACAGGGCTGCTTGTCTTTGTCTTCAGTTTGGCTTTCTTTTGGCGGTCGTACCAAACACACTCCTGCTGAAACTTTGACGGAGCTCATTACACACCTGGACAATGGACCTTTTAACTAACTCACTTCTCAGTGAGTGAAAACACACACATCGACACACACAGGGCTGCGTGCTGTCGTGGAAATTCTCATGTTCTGGTGAAGAATGAAATAGAGACTTCTGCTACCATCACAGTGCTCAGTCCACTACTCTACACACTCTACACACACAACTGTTCTGCCTCCTTCCCCACTCTTCACACCATTAAATATGCAGACGACACAGCTGTGCTCAGCCTCACAGTAAACAACGAGACTGCTTACAGAGAGGAGCTGGAACTACAGGCAGGCTGGGGTAAAAATCATAACCAGCCTCGCAACATTAAAAAGACAAGAGAAATGATCGTGGACATTTTTAAATCAAACCACCCCAGTTACTCCCCCGTCTACATTAACAGAGAGCTCCAGTGGACTCCAATCCAGGGACTGGAGGTGACACAAACATTCATAAGGTTACTATTAGGATCCACTTGATGCATCCTTCACTACCACAGAAAAGGATGCATTTCAGTCTACAGTTTGGGGAGGACCAACAATCTCACAGCCAATCAAATCACCACTTTCACCCGCATTACAGATGCATTGTGGGAGGACACACACAAATCCTCTGTGGCTAATTGCTGATAAATTTAGAAAGCTGTGTGCAAGTCGTGTGCTGCCCTGAGAGTGAAAAATGACTGTGACCTTTTAGTCGAGGATACTTGGAGAAGTTCGAGTTTACACACACACACACACACACACACACACACACACACCACACAGATGAAGAGATCAGGTTTCAGTCGGGTGGCAGTCCCCTCGTCCCTGCCAGCCGCTAAAATGGCAGCCTGCATTAACAGTGTGATGTTTAGTTCACAGGGTATTAACCGGGCTTATCCCTGCGGCGTCTGATGAGCTCCTCATCCTCACCAAGCCGCCCTTTCTTCCTCCTTTCAGGACGAGCAGCGAAGCTTTCAAACACAAACACACATTTAGCTAAATATAGGAGCTGAAATGGGAACTCCAAGCTCCAGGAAAGGTGGCTAATATTTGACTGTTCACTTTCCCTCCTCTGTGTGTGTGTGTGTGCTTATTACCTTATTAGAGGATTCATGCATGATTCATGGTGGAGCAGCCGTATTTATGGGTAATTGCACGGTAGATATTGTCTTTCCAAACAGAGAAAACGCTCACTTTTTTGCATCCTCTTTAAGGCTCCTAATGAGTATTTGTCATGTGTAATTACATCGTCAAGTGGCACGCTGACATTCCCGCCTTCACTAAACTCCACCCAAACATTCGAATCAATCCAGCCTCAAATTGTGTGCCAGCTTTTGTCAGAACAATTCAGCTTGAAGAAAAATAGAAAAAGAGCCAATTCTACTTTATATGCTAAAGATTTAGCCTAGGTAAGAATGCCTTATCTATATGCAAATTATAAGTTATCAACTTCAATAACTGTTGAACGAGGTGTCTCCAAACATGCTACTGCCTTCATTTGTCAGGCTGCCAGGGTGGCCCAGTTTCTAATGCAAAGCGTTCAATCTTGAGGGAGATGGCAGCAAACACAGACAAATGGTCTGAGGAAGAGGGAGCGGGAAGCTGAGGCACGGGATGCCACCGACGATAATGAGTCCTGTTTGTGTCGTCCACTTCATCTTTAGAGCAAATGATAAAAAACAACTAGTCAAAAACAAAATGAAACACCTCTGTGATGCTAATTGAAACGATGTGGAGCCGTTTGAGAGGAGGAGGAGGGGGAGGGGGAGAGGAAGGGTGTCCTTGAGATGATTCAGAGACGTGGAGCTGTCCTACAGCTGTCCAAAAAAACACCAGGTTTCATTTCAAAGTAATGGCTGACATTTTCTCCATATATTGATGGCCTGCCTCATATTGTACAGAAGTTATTTCTCGTGGCCTCGGGGCAGCTGCTTTCATCAGACTTATTGCAGGAGCAGGAAAAAGGATAAAGACACGACGGAGTTAAAATATGGAAATAACACTGACACTTAATTTGTGTTTAAATGGCATGATCAGGGCGGGTACAGAGCGACCCGGGCAGAGGTCGCCAGCTCCCTCCACAGAGTGTAAAGGTATATATATATATATATATATATATCCAGATTCACGTTGTTCATACTCAGAAAAATACTGTCCAGATATATCCAGATACAGCCCGAATCCGTTTCTAGCCGGAATGATTTCCCCAGTGTGAACGGGGTCTTAGCTCCTCCAGTGTCCAAGTGAGTCAGCCCCACAGACATCCTTGTTAAAACAGCTCTACAGCCGGGTACAAACACAGTTTTTAGTCCTTGTGTTAAAGGCAGCTTTTAGATAACTCACATGTTTAAATCAGTGTGTGACTGCTTTGAGTGACCGGTGGGTGACAGCAGACAGCACTTCCTGACAGGGCTCTGATTGGTCCAAACCACCCAGCTGCAGCCAGATATATACAGTATATTGAGCCGGCTAGATCCACCTTCCAAGAGGTGGCTCTAGCCAGATTTTCTGTGGCTCAGGTTTATACACTAATGTGACCATCAAACTATGACAGCTTTGCCCTGAGTTTAGTTTCCACAGGGCTAAGGAATAATCTGCTTTTTGAACCGTAAAAAACGAAAGAACGAGCGACACGCGACAAAAAAACGCACGACGCATGCACACACATGGTCCTACCTTGGCTTGAACGGACTCTGTATATTACGAGCCGCCACCTAGTGGTTTGGAGGACAACAAACAAGCCCTGTTAAGCTTGATTGAGCACGGACATGCGTGTGTGCGATTTGAAAATACTAGGTCTGAACGTATCCAGCTTAATGATTATCTGGATTCAATCCTACTCTAGCTGGACTGACTTTCTCCAGTGTGAACGTGGCTTTAGACTGGGCCACTGACCTGTTTCTCTACCTGTGGACTGCTGCTAAATGCTAACAGCTGATTGAGCTGAGAGGGCCACGTCACATTTGTTTGTACAGCATGTCAGTGGTTTGACACAAAAACCATCCGCTCCACATCCAACCCGTTTACACAGTGGTCGCTACAAACACTAGCATTGAAGCTAACAGAAGGGTTCTGTCACCATGTAAGACACAAAGTATGAAAGTCTTTCCTGGTTGTTAACAACCAGTCAACAACATTCATCACTACATCCAGTGTCAGTACAAACGTGACTTTGAGCTGTCAAAGCCGTCACTGCTGGTTAGCTAATGCTAGCTACTGCCTTACTTCCACACCAACCACACCGTCTCTGCAAGAAATGACTGTCTCCCTCAGATGCATTTGTTTTTGCACATTTATTTAAAGCATGAAAACAGTATTTTGAATCAACACTGTAGAACAACAAAATGATAGTGATTAGAAATGTTATTTAAAACAAAAAGTTTTTATAGAAAAAAAACGTAGCGAGGAAGTGAAAATAAGAAAAGAGCCCATCAGAGGATGATGATTCAACTCATAAACACACACACACACAGTTCAAGTCATTATTGTGTGTTGTGTGTTTCATTTACTGCTGTATAACACATTCTGTTGATAATGACATCCCCCAGACACAACACATGGTCTGTGCTGAAGGCCACAATATGGCTCATATGAACACATTTCCTGACGTCACCTGATCACAGAAAACACGTCCACAAAGAGGGAGGAGGACTTTAACCCTGCAGCTCCCAGAACACAGACACAGCAACATAATATATTCCAAAGAAAGAGGTTTCCTTATGCTGCTGCATGTTCATCTACCCAGGAAACATGTTCAAGAGAACAAATCCTATGTCTTTTAATTCTATGTTGTTGTGAAAACACAATATGATTATGATATTACAACTTGTTTTTTCCATTCTTCTTCACACTTTGCTTCAGTTCATTCTGGGTTTGGGCCGTTCACTTAAGGCCAGTCCTCTTAGGGTCCCACCACATCACTGTCATTGAGGTCTGGACTTTAGACTCGTCCAGTCCTTGATCTTTTTATATTTTAGTCACTCTGATGTAGATCTGCTGCTTGGGATCATTGTCCTGTTGTAGGGCCCAGTTTGGTCCGAGCATTAAGTGTCAGACAGACTCACATCTGTCTCCCTAATACTCTGACATACATAGGAGTTCACAGTCCACTCAATGATGTCCAGATCCTGTGGACCAAACACCTGCACACAGGTCCCATCTGTCCATGGCACAGTGTTCTTGTGCTTTGTTCAGATGCAGTTTTGTGAACCTCAGTCGTGCCTCTGTGTGCTTTTTAGACTCTTTCTCCTGGTGACACTTCAAACAAGCTGGACTTGTTCAGTCTTCTCCTATTCTCCTATGTCACATCAGCACTGAGCATGCTCAGTGAGGTCTGCAGGCTCTGTGAGCATTGTCTGGTCTTGAGGTGAATCTCCTGGGATGATTGACAGCTGTCTGGATGTTTTGCCCCTGTGACACAGATTGATGTGCTTCTCTAACACCACTGTTTATGTCTTTCCCTGCTGGCACTGTGTTAACACAGACCCACTCCGAACAGAGGGATACAAAAAAACATAAAGGAGTGCTAACTCTTAACTGTAGGTTCATTTCAGAGACTGGAAATGTCTTTCTTTGTTTTCCTGATGATTCCTGATTCCTGTTTATTTTGGCATATTGTTTGTGGTTAGCTGTTTGGACTCTACAGCCGAATGGAAGGCTCCTGTTTAGCATCCTCTCTCACCTTGTGTTAGACAAACAGGTTCAGTGTGAAGCTGTTAGGTCGCCAACGTGCGCCTGCTGAGAGGAGCCTGGCTGCCTATTCTTCCATCTGTCTGCCTGCACAAACTCCATCCACAAAGGCAAACTGTCACGCAGCAATCCAGAGTGGCTTTTTCCTCGTCTTTTTGAACGTCGGGGAGTTGCATATATATCTAATACACTCGGAGGCAAAAGTGTTGAGATCCAACGAGAGTCTGAGAGACGATTTGAATCTTTAGAGGAGCTCCGGTCCTTATCGGGTCCTCCTCCCCCAGCAGAAGGCGGCTGTATGAGCACCTCCTCCACTCGTCTGCAAACACTCTTATCTTCACTCGGCTGCATTCCTTCTCCCTGCACTCACTAATATTGAGCCATAATTCATTTGACTGCGTGTTGACGGATTCATCCCAAAGTCTGATACTGAGTATATCCACCTGGGAGAAAAGGTGCCTGGTGTTTTTTACCACATGTCGTCACTTTGTATGTGAATGTCAGCTGACATTACATCTCTGTGTGTTTGAGCTCATCACTGACAGCAGTGAAGTCACACAGGTCGTCATAAGAGCTCGTCTCCACCACAAAGATCAATAAGATGAGGAAGATGAATGCTTCAAAGAGCGGCTGCACCTTAAACAGTAATTCTGTTACAACTGACTTAAACTCCCAGCATGCCTTCCTCCTGGGTTATTAGCAGAGGTGGAGTTTATCATGGTGGAGCGTCCTGCCACAGATAATACAGCGGCAGAAATGTGTTAGTGTAGCACTGTGACGCACTACATCACTGTAATTGAGTGTATGCAAGCAAAGCAGGATGACGCCTCACGACACATACAGACAGATCTGAGGCGTGAACACAAACGGAGACACATGAACGTGCAGGATTGTTCTGTCAGAGAGACAAATGTGGAACAGAATCAGCCGCGACACTTCAAATATGTTAAACACACCAAAAATGAGGCCTCGGGAGATGCTTCTAACATTCACTGTATATAATGGTATGCTTGAGTGACTTTTGACTGATTTGGCTGCTGCAACAGTGAAATTTCCCAGCTTGGGATGAATAAAGTATTTCTATTCTATTCTATTCTATTCTATTCTATATAAAGATGGACGACATGGCTCCGCCCACAGGAAGCACAAGGGAGGACAAACATGTTGGAAAAGGACGCCATCTTGGATCAGAGTCTGCACGGCCGAGGGAAAGAGGTGAAGCCACGCCACAACTGTTCCACCCAAACACTTCTCCACCTCTGTGTCAACCCAGCAGCTCAGCCGGCACCCGACCGCTGTCCCATCCACTAACATGGGGGACCTATACTGAAGCCAGCCAGCAGGGGGCAACCCAAATATTTTGGCCCCACTCTTGAGGAGCTGTTGTGTCGTCCATCTCACACATACACTAAACATCAGACCTTCAGCCAGCAGACTCAGGGTGGTGTGTCATGTCATGTTCTACCATAATGACAAGACCTTCACAGCAGCTGGATTCTCTCAAGGTTCCTGAGAACACGGACTCCATCAATCCGATGTTCCAGGCTTCAAGCTCTGAGCTCATGTTAAACCACAGGTGGGTCAGACCAATCAGAGTCCTGTGAGGAAGTGCTACCAGGTCTGTTTGTGTTTCAGCAGCAGCTGTTGGTCCATAAAGACTTCCCTGATTGGCTAAGAGTCTGTATGCTTTAAGTAAAAGTTCCTCTCCTCACAACGACACAACTATCCTCTACAGACATGCTAACAGCTACTAGCTAGCGCTCAAAGGTCCTCAGTGTCTTTACATTGACAGATGGCTCATCCAGTCACACAACCACAGGAGCACGCACAAATACAGGAGATTCAGCTCCTGTTGTCATTCTCCTCTCCTCGCAACAGTCGCTGCTCCAGCCTTTACATGATGTTAACACAGTTTTCACAGCATATAAAGTGCCACTGTAACACAACCATGTCACAATCTTACATACTAACACCGTACGTTTCATATCTGACAGACTCCTCACCACATCAGCACACCTGTGTCTGTGCACCGAAGCTCATCTCCAGGTGGATGCAGTTTGGTGTCCTGTCCCTTTAAATCTGACACAGCCTGAGTCTGTTTCAACAGATAAAAGTGGCTGAACGATCCTTTTAACAATGATTCTTCATTTCCATTTTAGCATAAGTGCACATTTTAGAGCCAGAAAAACAAAACAAATGAGGAACTAAAGTGCCAATTAAAATCATATACAATGAGACAAACAAACACAGATGAATGCTCTCAGAATGTCTTTAAAGGGAACTAAACACCCATAACTCTGATCCATTCTCCACTTTAGTCCATCAGTGTTCCAGCAGATGTTATTACACAAGCTAAGTGTCTGCAAATTCACTGATGGATTCAAATAAATTCAATGCTGTGACTGTGCAGATTCCTTTCAATGGTTTACAACTATAATGTGTTGGACTCAAAAGAGGAGACAACCGTTTGTATTAACTTCAATGAAAGTTGAAAGTGTTCAAAAACCAACAGAAACTAATTACAGTCATGGCATCACACAGTGCACAGTGATGATAAACCACCCAGCAGCCACCACAGCCAGCCTCACCCCACAGGGGGGAGAGAGCCAAGCATTACACCACCTAGTGGTTCAGAGTGGTACTGTGCAAAGGTAGAGCTAGCTGTTTAGCATGCTAACCTCAATAGAGATGTCTAAAGAATGACGTCATTGACATTCTGCTGATAAACGCAGCTCATCGCTAGACAGTTTAAACTCATTGTTAAATCCTTCTGCTCAAAAAGACAGATGTGCTCAAATGTCCATGAAAATGTGTATAATCTGCATTAATTTAAAATAGTACGAAGACAAATTAAAGATAACCCTACATATCCTAATCTTAATCCTAATCTTTTCAGTGTTCGAGCTCAGGTGGATAATTGACAAAAAGGCCACTATTGATCATTAAAAAGTGATAAGAGATCATTATTGTGTTTTATCTTAGACTCCCTACACAGACACACACACAGACACACACACACACCTATTCATCGACAACCAAGGGCATGAAATCAATCTCAGTGTTCATATGTGAGTTCCCCAATGTGGTGCTCACATGACAATAACTGCAGCCCGAGCAGAGAGAGCTCATTTTACCTGAGACATGTCCTCTTCATCGTGTGAAGAGAAGCCCCGCGGGACTCAAGGTTACCCTCCATCACCGGGAGAAATCATCAAGGCAGGATGGGCGGGTCTGTTTATTGGTATTCTAAGGACTGCAGCGTGCGGATGTTGCTCCTCTCTGCACAGTTGGCTGTTCAGCACATTTCTAACACATTCAAACATGGCTGGCAGCTCCCCCGGTGTCGCCCTAGCTCTGATGCGTGGCCTGCTGTAACGGGGTGATGTCCATCAAAACTGCTGCTGTCTCTCAGCGCCCAAAAGTTTCACATTAGCTTTTTTTTTAATGTATGTAAATGCTAAATCGACAAAAAAATCCAGAGCAGCTCTCTTTGTGTGAAAGGCCTGACTCAGTCCACACAGGGCTCAGGTGCGTCTCTGCAGCCTCTTCAGCACAGCAGCATTCTTTCACTCGATCTTTTCTCAGGCACCAAAGTTTTTCCAATTAACGGGTCATTTGTATTTCTTTATTGCCGCCTTGGCAGGTGGCTGAAGTCTGTTTTCTCCAGAGAGATGTGGCCGCGCTCTCCCAGACGCCTCCATTGATTATAGAGGCTGATAGGACTCGGCCATCAGGGAGCTGCTCTATAAACGCAGCTCGCTGTTTGTTCCCCTGTGTGCTGTCCAGGCTGCAAGGTTATGTGTGTGTGTGTGTGCTGTTAGATGCAGGAAAATCAAGTGTAGGGTAGGATCTGAGCAGAGAGCAGAGAGAAACCTCTTGTGCAGGTGTCAGAGAGGCGTTCGGGTCTTTCCTGCTATTATTACCAGCTGCATTAACACCAGGTGAGTAACAAACAAGTGGCAGGAAGCTGAGCTGGATCCAAATACACAAACCTAAAGATAACCAATCAATAAAGTAACATGAGCACTTTTCTCCCCATGTGCTCCAATTAGTTCGTTATCTGCACAAATTAAGGGCTTCGTGTTGTTGAATTAATGAGCGAGCTGCAGCGGACATTCATCTGCTTCAAACTTTGTTAGAATAATAATAATAATTTTATTATTGTACCCACAATGTATCAGCAGAATACAGGCATGGGAACAACATGGCTATTAGCCATTAGCATAGCATGTGGTTAAAGCTCTCCGCACACACACACTCCAAACTCTGACCACTTTGTAAAAAATATCAAGAAATGATCCAGAAACTCGTGAGCTAAGTATCCATCTTTTGTCATTTGTTGATTCTGAGGTCAAGAATGAAACACTGTCTAACCCAGTGGTGGAGGAAGAACTGAAGCAAAAGGAGAAGTGCTGCATCAACAGGCCTACTTCAGTGAAAGTCTTTTAAAGGTACTTAAAGTATTCAAAGTAAGAGTACTCCCACAGTGAGCCGTCTCTCTCGCACCCACAGCAGAAAGGACACCTGTTCACGCCGCATGGTCACGGGGCCGGCAGGAGTCTAGAGAAGGAGGTGGAGGGATGGAGGTCGGCCGCTGCTCTGCTCCAGACCACATCAGTTCACCTAATGTCTGCTGACTTCTGTTGTCACGTGTTGAGGTGTTAAAACACCTCCAGGTTAGGATTCGCTAAAGATCACAGTTGGGTTGAAAACAGACACTTTTTTTGGGAGGTGAAACTTTTCCCCCATCGTCTGTCACGTTCATGAGTTAGTCCCTCGACAACAGGTTTAACACACACACGCAGCCACAGGTGGGGACAGCGAGGCCTGTTCTGAGGACGGGCTGGTCCTCTTCTCTCTGCCGTCTGCTCGAACAATCCTCCGGCCAAGTTTCCACACGGAAAGCTACATTTTTGAGGACATCATCAGCAGACAGGACATTAGAAACATGCTCATTTGTGCTAAAATGATCTCCCCTGCACAGTCAACTGAAGCGTGACAGAACAAGACGCAGTCATTTTACATCTCTTGTTTCCAGCAGCAAAGCTCGTCTGTTTCTGTCTCCGTCGTGTTTCCTGTAAATATTGGGAGTCGTGTCTCGTTGTCATGGCAGCGTGGATTTAGTTCACCGCTACCTATTTGTGGTGAGCAATACCAATTACCTGAGCGATACATTATTTATCAGAGTGTGTGATATACATGAAATGAGAATAAACGACACGGTGACACACACATGCAGCTGGAAGCAAATGTAAGTCAGCCGCAGCCCTCAGAGCCGCACAGAGTGGGAGGCCTCCTCCCTTCCTCCCTCCCTCCCTCGCTGAAGGGATTCAGCAGCGCTTCAGTTGTTCATCTCTGGAGTTGGTCCACTGCACAGCTCCATTTGTAGCATCAACTGTCTGAATGCACAGCTTGTTAGTGGCTCCAGGCCAGCGAGCTCGCAGCAGTGCAGTGGGGACGCAAGCAGGGAGGCAGCAGGCCCACCGGCACCGCTGGCCCAGTCTTAATGGTCATCATAGCAGACAGGTTGGACGCTGGTCGGGGGGGGTAGCGGGGGAAGATGGGGGATGACGAGAGACAAACAGAGAAAGAAGAGACGGCCGCAGCACGACATGTCTTTGATGATATGAAAAACTAAAATAAAAAGCAGACGTCCTGGAGATTTCTGTCCATCAGAGCTCTGCGTCTGCAGAAAAGGCCGGCGGAACTGTCAAATTAACGTGGCTGCGGGCTAAAGGGTGCTAAAGGAGGAGGATTTTCTGCACATTACTGTACCTGCCTATCTCTCAGAAACACAGACGGAGCGTGACCCTGCAGCGCAAATATGAAATTGAAGTTCGAAAAGACACACGGGATTATGGGTTTAAAGGCCCCGTGGGTAAAGGCTGGTGGTGGGTTTATCCGCTGAAGGTCCAACATGTTGGTAGTGTGTCAGATTCTTTAAGCTGCAGCTGGCGATGTGTCAGTCAGGAGGTCCATCACTCCGCAGCACATGAGCGGCGCATTCAGGTGACCTCCAGCCAACGAGGACACACACACACCCACCAACCAATCAGATCACACGGTCAGCACTGCAGCTCCACAGCACGCACGTGTGGAAAGTTTAAAAAAGACGTTTTTAAAAATATGACTACTACTGACAAACATCAAAGCAACTGCAAATCGATCAGACATTTCACTGAGGTTTCGTTTTCATCTTCTGTTTTTTTCTTTGTATAAGTTTTAGGCTTTTATAGTTTTTATTTGTTTTATTCTGAAACTTTTGATTTCATGTCTACTAAAGTCCTGTGAATTGTACAAACCTGTTCATGCAAAGTTCATGTCAGGATGAGACTACGTTAGGACTCAAAGGCAGAAGACGGAGTCAGTAGTAGAGGTAAGAACAGCAGAGGGTAGGCAGAGTCAGAAGTCTCAGTCCAGACCGGGTTTGGAACGCAGGAGGGCTAACAAGCCAAGCAGCAGCAGAACAGGGATGAGCAGCCTCAGAGGTCAAAAAGTCAAACTGTGGTCAGTACCGTAACACACAGTAGAACTAAGGTCTCACAGCAGAAAACTCAGAAAGGTCGAACACAGGTAATCTCAAGAGTATGATATCACTGGTCAAAGGTTGGAACTATGACACAAGACGAACTGACGGGGAGTGAAAGGAGACATACAGACTAAATACACAAGGGCATGGAAGACAATGAGACACAGGTGACACACACTGAGGCGGGACAGGTAACCAGTGGGGGGAGGGACACACGAGGAAAGGGACGACAAGACACCCGGATCGAGAGGACAATCAGGGTTTCAAAATAAAACAGGAAGTCAAGTTTTCAAAATAAAAACAGTTTCCACATGAGACCTGGCGGTTCAACTGACTGATCGACTGATTAAACTAAGAATGGAGCAGACACTTTTAGTCAGGATTCTTTCCACCTGGCCTTGTGGCCGGTCAGCTGACCCTGTGAGCCCACCAGAGGGTCCATTTGTATATCCATGCATATTAAAATGGAATGTATGTATGTATGTAGGTAGGAGCGTCCTCAGCCTGGATCAGAAGCCCGTCCAGCTGCATAAGTTTTGGAAAGAATTCAGTTCCTACAACAGGCTGCGGAGACAAAACGTGTTTGTAGCGTTGTAATTAACACAAAGTTACTCGGGCACGGTGGAGTCTGCAGAGCGCGGGAGGCGCGAGGGCAGAGAGGCTGCCAGCGTTTGTTTTCTGAGGAAGGAGCGAGACAAAGACTTAAACAAACAGCATCTGTTAACAAAGGCAAACAGTATGACCCACTTAGAGCGGGCTCTGATGCAGAGGTCTTCTCCTCCATGTTGTGCGCTCTCCACACTTCAAAGTCGCTCTCTCATTACTTCCATTTGAAGCGGGCTGACAAGACACTCCGCTGACTCTCCACTTTAGCCGGGCTTGTTTTCCGCCGTCCTCTCATGCTCTCTCTGCGAGTCCAGATGGAACTGAAGCTCGGAGCAGGCGCTCACACTTTCTGCAGGGCTTCGGACATCTGCGCCACGCTTTGACTTCACTTGGTGCCTTTGATACAGCAAACAGCAGGCACGGAGCCACAAGTACCCGCCGTATATATATGGAGCAAGTGCAGACAAATCTGTAAATTCAACCAATTAGGATGGAAATGGAACCAGGACAGCAGTTTGCCCCCATGGTGCTAAACGGAAGAATTGAAAAACAACCGGCCTGGAGATGCTCGCAGCTTCCAGGTGGGGACGAACAGGCACGGAGAAAAACTCAAACAAATTAAGTCCTATTTAAGGAGCGGTGACAAGGCTGAGGTGCTGCCGTGTGGCTGCAGAGAAAAAGCAGGAGGGAGAGAGTGAGAGATGTAAAATGGAACAACTCCCGGGGGGACGAGCATTCATATTTGTGTGGAACAACAGAAAACTAACAGGGATTGTTGAAGAAATATAACAGCCATTAGCTGTGCAGACAGTGGCTGCTGACAATGAGAAAACCATTTCCCTTCAGTGTGAGACAGTCCAGGGTCACGAGGGACGTGTGTGTGTGAGTGTGTGTGTGTGTGTGTCACAGAGAGGTTACAAACTGAATAGCAGCCCTGGTTAGTTCATTTGTCTGACTGAAACCGCCTGAAGGAGCACCACAGTGAAATGAGAAACCTGAAGATGTTCTCGCTCAGCCTGCAGCCCCGAGCCAATCAGCTGCAGCCCCATGTCTCTGACCGAGGCTGCGTACAAACGTCCAGAGCTACAGGTAATTATCAGGGAGGTTATTACAGCAATTTACTGAACCCTGAGCTAAAAGGCTAAAAACAATAGCAAGAGGTCTAGACCTAATATAAAAAGTATCAATAATATGCACATTAAACAATCCATGGGTCTTTGTTTCAGGAAACAATGACTGGTGATCAATTTGACAGTTTGTTTGATCCCATTTGTGTGTGTGTAATTAATGACACAACTCAAGTCTGTCACACTGACATCTCTCTGCTCTCTGTGAGTTTTTGTGTTTAAATCCGACCACCCAGACTAGGAGTGATCAGAACCAACAGCTCCGGATGGGAACCAAACAAGGGTCACCTGGGTTAAAGGGGCTGATTCTCCACCAACCTAATCCAACAGCAACGGCAGTCTTTAGACAGTGTGTACAGCCGTGTGAATATTCCCTTGTTCAAAACTGGCACAAAAAGGGCACCAAATTAAGGGGGTCCAAGGTGGACCCCGCCTCTCAGACGTAGATAGCTGGGATAGGCTCCAGGAAGGATGGATGGATGGATGGATGGAGGTCTGGAAGCCCCCCAAGGCCGCAGGCGAGCTGCACCCTGACTTTTAAGCTTCATTTTTCAGCCCTGGAAGTTCTGTCCTCCGAGCTGTGGGTCCTGTTCTGGGTCACTGTCGCCTTATAAGAAGATTCAAGAGCTTGAACAGAGGCAACTGGACTTGTTGAGTTTCTTGAAGATGTTCCTTCTTTAGATCTGTCGGCCTTAATGTGTGGAGTTTAAACGTTCCACGGTGCCTCCCACAGTCCAGAAACATGTTAACGGAGCTTTCTATACAAGCCCATCAACAAACTGTTGACCTGTCCAGACCTCCAACACCTGTGCAACTCTGTACAAGTGGATTAGAACATGGATGGAAGAGATAGCTGCAGGCACACAAACATATTTGATGAATGATGTTCAACAGACCTGAAAAAAAAAAAAAACTCTGCAGCTGTCCTCGGTCAACCTCAGGATGCCGACACAGACAGTGCGGCCCTGACTGCGTGGTACGAGGAGATTCTGAGTGTCCATGTGTGACGTAAGATGGCTGTGAGTGTGAGTCGGCCCTGCTCTGACTCACTGTGTGATGTCTTTGTGGATCCTTGACCTGATTCAGATGATGGATTTCTCAGATGGAATTGATGAGTGGTGTTTTTCTGGTGTGACAAATACAGGTGAGGAAGGTAAACAAGGCTCGAGGCCAGCGGACAACAGACGCCTGCGACTTCTGTGTAGAAACAACTCTTGAAACTGCAGCTCACATTTGAAAGCGTCCTCAAGTGGTCACTAAAGGAACTACAGTTTGTGGCAGTTACGGCCATCTTGGCAGCGGCTGAGATTGTTTGCAACAACGCTCACATTCAGCTGTCACTCAGCCACACCCTCGATTCAGCATCAGTTAAACCTGAACAGGTTGAGTTTAACATAGAGGTCTGTGCAGAGTGACTCCCTGTTAGAGCCGGCCTCCAGTGACACTTGATGCTGACATTTATTAACCCACACTGATGAATAGTGTTTTAAATCAAGCAGCAGAGCTCGGCTATTATATTAAAATATGTCAGAAAATGATGGTTATTTTTGGCATTTTAATTCAATTCAATTCAATTCAATTCAGTTTTATTTATATAGCGCATATTACAATCAGACATTGTCTCAAAGCGCTTCACAGGAACCCCCCTAAGAGCACTGTGGTTTAAAAGACAGGGGTGGAATATGAGACCGTGCAGCATGTCCTGCAGGTGTCAAATTGCTGTCACTGCCTTTAAAAGCTTTGGTCACCCTCACGGGTAGGCTCTTGTTTTAAAAAGGGAGCGCAAAGGGGGGTTGTCTATCCTCATCACTCTGGATCTCCAGATTGTAGGCAGGCAGGCAGGCAGGCAGGTGACTCCTTTGAGCTGGCAGGCAGCAGCAGTTCCTCTGAAGAGGAAGAATCACACTTTGTAATGAGGTATCTTCCCCACATAGGCTCAGGAGGACGGGCAGGAGAGCGAGCAGCGTGGGAGCTGCCACTGAGGTATAATGGGAATTAAAATCCGCCGCGCATAAGAGGAACATCACACAGATGATAATGCTTTGTCTAAACAGTTACTATTACAGACTATTTTTGCCTCGCTTAGTTCACTGTGACACAATCTGCTTAGAATCTGTTGAAGAAGTGGTACATGATCTATAATGTGATGCTGTGTGATACTGTACGGTGCGATATGCAGAAACACCAGTCAGGCTGATTCATTGGTAAACAATGAGAAAAAATGAATTAGACATAAAAAATACCCCTGAGGCAGTTTGATTATTCCAACTGTTAGGAAAGTGTTTGTTTACAAAAAATATGAACCCACACGGGAGCGGGTAAAAATTCACTAATTAATTATTGGCAAATACGATGAGGTCCTCTGAAGTGGCACAGTAATTAGATGTTGTTCCATATTCATTTTTCATGCATTTGTATTCACATGGGTTGAGAATGATGGACTTTTATTTTTATTTCACTCATAACGGGTTTAAATGAGTCAGACCCTGCACCCTGCAGACTGTAGAGCCCAGAGTCTGAGGAGGGGCTGTCAATCAAAGGCTCCAAACCGACTAACAGTTAGACTGTTCAGAAAGAAAGGAGGAGCAAGGGAAAAGTGTCAGATTTTCTAAAAATTATGTGTTTTATTTGAACAAGAATAATGAAAAGAGACAACCTGACAAAAGAAGCCAACGTGGAAGTGCAGTGGATTCAGTCGTCCATCTTCACAGACCTCCACGTTCAAATCAAACACTGTTTTAGTCCCTTTTCACACTGGAGAAAGTCAATCCAGCTAGAGTAGGAGTGAATCCAGATCGCCTTTAAACTGGATATGTTCAGACCTATTTTCAAATCTGGCTATCTCACACACACATGTCCACGCTCAATCTAGCTTAACCCGGCTTGTTTGTTGTCCTCCAAACCGCTAGCTGGCGCCTCCTAATATACAGAGTCCATTCAGGCTGCAGTAGGACCACGTGTGTGCATGCGTTTTATTTTTTTGTCCTGCATTGCTCGTTCTTTCATTCGTTTTTCGGTTCAAAGAGGCAGTTTATTCCTTTGTAGCCCTGTGGAAAATAAACTTAGGGCACAGCTGTCGTAGTTCTACAGTTGTTTACATATGGCTTTTGTACGCGGCCCGGACACTGTGCCCGTGAACCAGAGATATGACGTCGCTAGCAGGATTCGCTAGCTGCATTTGCGTTCAGACCTGAGCCAGATGTAAGCCATCCAGCTAGATCCACCTCTGAGAAGTGGACTGAAATCAATCCGGATATATCCAGATTCACGTTCTTCAGACTCAGACTTCAGAAAAAAACTATCCGGATATATCCAGATACGGCCCAAATCCTGCTCTAGCTGGATTGATTTCTCCAGTGTGAACAGGTCTTAGTCTTTGTGGATAATTCTCTGGTTAATGACACCTGTTTACATGAATGTTTACATTTATGCAGAATTAAAACAGGTAATTCTGTGTTCAAGTTTTAAAGGAAGAATCCTCTCTGGGCTCCGTCTGAACCCTCATCTTACTCAATTTACAGGAACACTTATGCAGAATAGAAGGTGTGACGGCTCTGAGTGACAGAAAGCGAGATGACAGACTCATCGTCATGTTGCATGTGTCAAAATGTGCCTTATGTAGTTATTGTGACTGAGCGGACAGTCAGACAGACAGACGGACGGCTCTTAGGTAAAGGACGAACTGCAGGAATTAATTTGGTGATAAAATGTTCTTAATGGGAACATGTGAATGAGAAACTATCTGCATATCTACACTTTTCCATCTGCAGGACCTGACTGTCAATTATGACAATCTGTGAGCTCCTGGTGTTAATCTGTTCTCTGAAATTGTGCAGCAATTAGCGTCATTATGTGCACAATGACTGTTAGCTAGTTCCTGTGAGTCCTCCTTTAACCTCTGGCTCACTGATGCTATTTCTGTCTCCATAAAAAAGGACAGTGTGAGTGTAAAGAACTGAAATCCAGATGACTGACTGAAGTGTCATCATCGTGTCTTTGAATGCATCCTGTGTAACAGCCGGCCACGCAGGCCTGAGCTCACTCTCTCAGCCGCTGCTGCCAAACACTCATTTGGCAACAACATAGTCTTAATCAATAAGCCACGTCAGGCTGAGATACAGAGGAATTATATCACAGGTGTTAAACACAATTCAGGAGGAGAAAATGCGGCTCTGACAGTTTTATTTTGAATCCACACAGGTTTACACACAGCTGTGCAGCGTGTGTTCATGATTATAAAAATCTTTGGGTAAAAAGTAAAACTGTCAGCACACACCGATTCATCTTTAAAACTAAAACACTGTGTGAAGTTACAGTGTGTTTTTGCACCACGTCTTCAGTGAGCCATGAAGGAGGCAGCGTTATAACATGAGCATGTATATCTGCCACTGGAGGGTCACTGCTGGGTATTGATGATGCGACTGCTGATAGGCAGCAGGATGGATTCTGGAGTGTGTGGATCTATACTCTCTGCTCAGAGTCAGACAAATGAGTCAGAACTTAGAGGACAGATGGACAAAGAGCCAAAACATCCTGCTGCAGGTTCTCAAGACTAACATCTATCTATCCATCCATCCATCCATCCATCCATTCATCCATCCATCCAGCCATCCATCCATCCATAACCACTTATCCGGGGCTGGGTTGCGGGGGCAGCAGTCTAAGCAGAGACGCCCAGACTTCCCTCTCACTGGACACTTCCTCCAGCTCTTCTGGGGGAATCAAGGAAACAAGGTTCCTGGTTTGGTTGGTATGAAAAATGTCCGAATATAAACATGATGTTGATCATGAGGTGAATCCCTTAGAATCTGAGATCACAGGACCCACCTCAGTCTGCTAAAGGGGCGGGGCAGAAAGGAGACCATGTGACACAGAAACAGGAAGTGATTGTTCAGTAAGCTGTCTGGTTTTGAGTGACTTTTTTGTCTACACTGATGAAACCAGAAGAATCCAGGCTGACTCTAAACATCTCTGTTTAGAGTTGCAAACCTCTCTGCTGTTTATGGTGCAGAGAGGATTGCTGTCTCCTCTCTTTGAGTAAACATGCTGCAGACGTGTAAGCCTCTGTCTGAAGCTCTGACACCTGGCAGAGCTGCTCTGCTGGCACTGAGGAAAGGTGAACCACAGGTGTCGCCCCACTAACCTTAATTTCACGATGGCCTGCATCCCGCTTATCTCACAGCTCTCTCTCAGAGAGGCCCAGAGAGTCGGTGTAACCCGTGGTGAGGTGAGTGGCATCCAAACACGTGTCCCTGCAGGAGTTTCCACTTGAGCTGCCGCCTGAGCTGAACACAAACGGTTCAGAAGAACACGTCTCAGGTATGCTGTAGGTGGAAGCATCCCCTGCAGCACAGCGAGTGCTCGGAGGAGGAAGGAGGGATCTAGAAGGAGGCTTTAGATGGTCAGAATATCCACCAGAGACAGTCTGAAGGTTTGGTGCGCAACAGATTAATGCTCGTCTTCTCTGAGCAGCCGCTCCTTTCACAGAGGCAGATTTTTATGATCACTTCTACACTAATAAATTGATGGCTTTCATTCAGCAGGTCTTCTTGGCTTTATTATTAAGCTATTAATTAGTCTACTCTCAGGCAGGCAGTGTAATTAAGTCAATTAATTGTTGCAGCTGAATGAGATGAAGTGTTACAGTGGACTGCAGCATGCTGTTAATGAGCCCTGTTTGTGTTCACCAACATTTTAACCAGCAGACGGGGAGCTGTGGAGCTAATGGCCTGCTGCCTGATGGAGAAAAAGTTTCACTTGATTGAAATGCTGAGAGTGGACAGACGGACGGACAGACACACACACTGTAGTCATCATTTTATGCAGCTAGATGTTTGAGTGAAATCTGATCTAATTTATCTGATGAATTATGAAGTTATGATCAGAATATTCTTTGCCTGCTAAGAACCACATTCTCATCAGTTCAGCTACAGAGAATGTTTGTGAAAAACATCATTCATGCTCGACTCAGAAAGACTACTGGTACCAATTCTGAAGCAATTTAGTGGAGGTAGTCCTGCGATCATTTCAAAGAACACATCTGTCTTCCTCAGCAACCTCCGACTTCTGAAGTCTTTACCCCTCATTGGAGAGTCCAAGAGAATGTTTTGAAGGAATCCTCTCAAGACATTCCTGAGTTTTCATCTTCACAAACTCGTTATGGAGAAATAATGAGTTTGGTGGGTTGCACAGACAGCTCAGCCGTTGGAGGATACAGACCCGCTTTAACACTCATTGGCTCTTGCAGGTATTCTGTCTGCAGCACCAAACCAAGCAGTAAATATCAAATATGTCTGATATTTATCATTTAAGAGGCTCAGACTCAATCAGGAGCAGTAAAATAACAGCACTGACGTCACACACGCCTCGCCGTAAATCAGGTTTACAATCAGGTCTCAGTCCTCCTGTGTGCAGCCGGAGGGAACTCACTTTACACTTTCTCTCTATAAGTCCTTTAAACAAGCCAAACGAGGTGTGTGCACACCCTCACCTACATGCAAATGTGGACACACACAATCAGCATGTGTTGTCATCAGCTGTGACCTCTGCTGACCCCTCACCGAGCCTCTGAAATCTGATGAACAAAAAAAGTTTCCTGACATCTTCCGTCAGCATCAGTGCAGTGACTTTACAAAGGTTTGCTGCTGTGGGGTCATGTGGACACTGCAGAGCTGGGTGGACAGCACCGTCAGTGTGGTTTCTGCTGGACGGACATGTGGACAGAGCTGCACAGGAAGGATGGAGACTTTGTCCCCACACGGCCGACCATCCTCCAGCCTGAGGCCTGTAGGTGGTGAACTATTTTAAGGCTGAGACAGAAACTCCAGGCCACCCCCACACCTGAGAGCAGGCCGAGCAGGAAGCAGCCAGAAATAACAGGAACAACAAAGAGCAGCCACATGATTCTCTGCAAATATTTCTGTCCTCTCTCCATCCTTCTTCCTGAGATGAACGACCACAATAACCACTGCACAGTGGAGATCGAGAGGGGAAGACTCTCCATCCAGTCCATCACAGAGACAGGAACCCTCCTTTACTTCTACTCAGACTTATGCTTTGGCTAACTCAAACACAAATCTGCAGAAATGTGGCTGAGCGTGAATAAAAGTGTGCTAAACTTCAGGCAGCACTTTGAAAGGTGTAAATGGGGCTTCAGCGAAGGTACAAGACTGATCACACCTCCAGAGTCTGGTGAGAAAAATCACTGCACACTAACCAGAGGAAACAGAAACCATGAGGGCTGTTTACTCCACACGGCCAGCATCACAACTCCGCCAACGACCAGACCTGGAACTCTGCTGTAGCTATGAAGCGGCTCCGATTATTGATTAGATGCTACAGACTGTGAGGAATATGTGCAGCAGGTTTTAGTGCGGCTGCAGTTTGGAGATTTATTTGCTCTGAAAATATCCCAGATGCTAAACAGGGAGAAGCGGCCGTGGCAAATCAGATTAAGCTAATTGTTTATTCCTTAGGGTTTATGTGAATAACATTACACACAAGGTTAATTAACTCAATAAAACACGCTAGCATAATCGACAAAGATCATGTCTTTGATTAGCAAATGAGTTCCGTTGCTTTATTCCAATTAAACACATGATAAATGGCATATGACAATCTGCTGGCTCCGCTCGGCGTGTTAGCACAGCAGCCCTCTGAACCTCCTTTAAAAATCACAGTTTAGCAGTGACACACAGTAAAAGCCGCAGCTTTACAACTGACTATAAAGTCACGGCTCATAAATCACGTCACGCCGCAGCTGTTTTGCTGTGTGCTGTGATAATGACTTACAATCTGACAGCGGGCAAAAAAAAAAAGAAAAAAGTCGGCCATTTACAGACTATTCATTAACATCTGAAAATGTAGTCACCCCTCTGCAGCGGCGCTCACAAAGATAAAGTGTTCTGTCAGTCAGCAGCCGTGAGACGGGGCGGGAGAATACCTGCGTGTCACACACTTCCACCGCAGCGCCGAGTCATTAGCATCGCTTTGTGATGACAGCGCCTGACACATGACAGGCAAAGGCCTTCACCGTTCAACCCAGGAAAGCACATCTGACAAGCAGCTGACTGACTGACTGACTGACTGTCTGACTGACTGACTGACTGACTGACACGGCTGCTTCCCCACACACACCATAAACAAAGAGGACAAACAAGCTGCTGACAGGAAGTGAGGAGTGGAACAAACTGGCACACGGTAAACTCCTCTGTTTGTTTGGAAAGTAGCCGCACGCCGCTACACAGTAAAGCCGGAGCCATGCGTGACCCGGGCGTCACCCCCCCTTCCCCACACCGCCGCGCTCAGAAAGTCAGGAATAGCAAACAAAGATGCAGGGGCTCCGGCAGGGAGAGTAGCTGCGCTCTGTGCTCGCCTGCCAAGTGGCGCCGGTGCCGCTGCGCACACAGCGAGGTGCCAACGCTTGTCAAACACACGGCGCCCGGCCAAACCAATCCAGAGGCAGAGGGGAGGGCTGGCTGCAACTCATGTCAGCCATATAAAGGTCCCCGCCGCTACCAGGCCCCAAGAGCACCTGCTATGCAAAAGTTCCCTCTCCGAGACACACACACACACACACACACTGCAGGTGTGTGTTCACACACAAAGATTACAATCAGACTATTATAAGGAGCCATATGTTTTAGAAACACTGAAAATATGAGCGCAGAACTTTCAACTCTCTGCACATTCCTTCCACAACAAACCATACGTCAACATGGCGGCTTTCTCCCGCGCTATAAATAAAAAAGCAGGCTTCTTGCTGAAGCGGTACATTCCACGCTGCATGAAGTTTAGATGACAAATGTGTCTCGTGATTGTAATTGGGGTTGGCTCGCTCGCTGAGGCTCATTGTTCTGGGTATTTACAGGGAAAAAGCACCTGAGGGATTATAAAAGGAACTTGATTGAGTTCAGTGTGTGTATGTGTGAGCGCTCGATTGCTCGATTGCATCTATTTGCATAATCATCTTCCACAATGTTTCTCATTGTCAAAGCAAGAGACCATTAGCATTTTCCACACGTTAGCAGCCTGTGTGTGTGTGCGCGCGCGTGCGTGTGTCCTCCTCAGATAAATAAGTGAGATGTCCAGAACAGATCATTATCAGAGAGCCTCTAAATCGATCCATCCTAATTAATTACCTGCCTGATGGATAGGCGTGGGGCCCGTCACACTCCAACAGCAGAGAGAGGAGCAGGGCCGCCCGTTCAATTAACACACGCTCAGGCCGACAGACCCACTGTACAGGAACATGTGGAACAGCAGAGACATCATGGTACAGTACGGTCTCGTCTTTGAGAGTCAGAGGCAAACACTAACACACCCAGCTCGTCCTGTCATCATCATAAAGTGTTTCTAAAGTCACTAGTAACTCAATATTTGTTCAATGGAATCAGAATATATTTAACAAAAGCCACACTGACAGCATCAGGATATAACATTCATTCATTTTATGTAATAACTCGTCATAGGTTGAACATCATTGATGAGACATAGACTCAAAACAGCTCCTAAACCTCTGGGTGACATCATGGAAGGTTTGCCTTTATTTTTTACAGTGTATGGTCACACTGTGAAGACTACGCCCACATGAGCTGCTGCCCAAACAGACCATATTAATGCCCTGTCAATACCAGTCAGTGTTAGCTCGATGCTAGTAGCTGCTAACAGTGGCTACTGTAACTTGTTATGTTCTGCACATGATAAAAAAAACTTTTTAAATAAGATGTATATTGTTTTATATCATCCTGGTTCTTGGAAACTTGGATATGCTGCGTAGAGCACTCGGATGAAAAATCAGAGCATGGCTGCATGTTTCATGTTAACATCACTTCTTCCAGCTTCTGATCAGTCCCAGGATGAGACGTATAACCTGACGCACAAATGCTAACAACACTGCAGACATCTTAGTGTGAGGATCCGTTTTCAGTCTCTCTGCTTCTACTTTTATCTGCTCGCAGAATCAGTATTATGATTCTAAAACTTATAAAAACGTTATCCCTGTTAACCAGTGTTAATTTTGGCAGCAATTTCTAATTTAGTTTTTATCTTAGTCTTGTGACTAAAATGTCATTTTATTTTAGTCACATATTAGTCATCAACATTTTTTAAGTTTTAGTCTAGTTTTAGTCGACTAAATATCAAAGAATTTTAGTCGACTAAATCTGCCGTGGATTTAGTCAACTACAATTCTATGATATATATTTTTGATGAAATATGAATGAAATAATTAAGGTTTGAAGTGCAATAAAAACAGGCACAGCTTTAACTTGTGTTATTTGAAACAAACACCTCTTTATTTAATTGCTATGACCTTTTCACAAAAGAACCAGTGAACAGTGAGTTGCTCTCCCTGAATACACTGTTCAGTCATGACTTTCTTCATGAATCCTCCATAACTACAGCAAAACACTTCAGTGACAACTTAGAAACAGGTCGCATGCTGTAAAACCATCAGCAGCGGTGTCTTCATTTATAGATTTTGTCACGTGTATCTTTGAACGGAAGTTAAGACGACTCGTCTGCAAATGTCGCTTCAGGTTTGTTGTGTTTTTACCGCTGATAGTCGCTCCGCACGGTTTGAACCGTGTTGTTTGTCTTGACATCAAACGTGTCCGTGTGTCTGTTCTTCTCCTGTGTTGTGTTACCATGCATGAGGACGCTTTCTTCCAGCATCGCGGGGTAACATCCTTACACAGAGAGACCACTTCTGATTGGCTCTCTGCCGCCGTCTCCTGATTCGTCCCTCCCTTCCACAAACAAAATTTGCTCTGATTGGATCTCGTCTCCATCAATAATTTTGTCTCGTTTTTATTCGTTGACGAAAGTGTCAGTACATTTCGTCTTCGTTTTTGGCACCGTGCGTTTTTATTTAGTTATCGTCTCATTTTTATCAGCAAAAAAAGGTTGTTAACGAAAACTATGACGAAAATGATTCATCAACAAAATTAACACTGCTGTTAACACACCTCACCCTGCAGCAGCTTTTAGACATGTTTCAGACCCAAAAGACAAGAAGGTTACAGAAGTCACAGAGGAGCCATGAACTGCCTCCCCACCGCTGCTGGGGTTCAGTGCGTTCTGTCTCATATTAATGCTGATGGATTCCACAGGCTGTCTGCAGGTGGGGGCTATAAAATTAAAAATATGACGCTAGACGCCAACATTAGCGACCTCTACAATTACAATTACCATAAAAAATAACTTCTTTCCAACTTATTAAGTATTTATTCATCATGATGTACATTCATGAGTTATTTGTTCTTCAGATCAATAAACTGGCAGCAGGCTTCTAACGCTGCTCATTAAAAAGAGTAAGTACGCCACGCTAAATCATCTGAAGCGGGCCTCCCGGGCCCTGCATGCCTTTATTAGGCCGTACAAAGTGTTGAAGTCAGTGTAGCTATCTGAAGGTATCGACACGCTGCCAGCGTGGAGTGAGGAAACCTCCACATCTCCTCTGAGCACGCAGGCGGAGCGCCGGGAATCCAATAACGTTTCATTTTCCCGAGTCCAAAGGGACTGCCTGTGTAATCTCGCCTGTGCAATGATCCCTGCCTCTTTCCCCGCCTCACACTCCCTCATCCAAAGACGTGCACCTCAGAAGAGGATCAGCGGGCTCATCTGCGGGCTGATCTGGACGACCAATGTCACATTAAAACCCCGCTAAGCTCTAATTACACCGCGTGTTAGAAAGTGGCAGATGAAATACGGCCGCACTGGGACGGCGTGGCAGCAAAAATAAGGGTGCAAATGTGAGACATGAAGCAGCTGAGATGGGCTGAGTGGAGCGTGATATATCTGCTGGCCACATCCTCTCAGTCAGTATGCACTGTGTGTGTGTGTGTTCTGTCTCTGAGCTTTCCTCTTGGTTTCTGTCAGACTATCTATCTCCTCCCTCATATGCTCCATTTCCCCCGTCTCACTCTTTCTCTTCTTGGACTAAAGTAATAGTGTCAACATTATGCTACACTGAAAAGTTCTCTTCTGCAAAAGTTTCTTTGGGAATCATGAAAAACAAAATAAAAATCAAAGATCTGAAAGTTGAACTGAAATTTACATTTTGCACTTTTCATACAGAGAAATGAAGATCCTGCAGCTATTTCTGACTCTTTTCCATTTCTTCAGAGGAAACAAACACTTTATTTTGGCATATTTGTGGAGAAAGCGTCTAAGCACGGAGACAGCGGTGGTGTCGCTGCGATTCAAACTTCTATTGGCTCCTCTTCGGGTTTCTATTTAGTGGCCAAAATTGCACCATTTATCACAGAAAGAGGCTGGATGGTAGGAGCTTTTTTGATGGTACCTTAATGCACCGTGTGATGAGAGGTTCCATCAGAACACACAAACCAACCAGTGATTAAAATTCTGACATTTCATCACTTTCATCACTTTATTCTAAATTAAAAAAACTAAATTCCGCACAACTGGGAACCATAATTGACTCTAAGGCCCCGTTCACACTGGAGAAAGTCAATCCAGCTAGAGTAGGATTGAATCCAGATCGCCTTTAAGATGGATACATTCAGACCTATTTTCAGATCTGGATCACACACTTGTGTCCACGCTCAATCCAGCTTAACCCGGTTTATTCTTATGTAGCTCTCTGGAAAATAAACTCGGGCCAAAGCTGTCATAGTTCGATGGTAGTTTACATACGGCTTTTGTACGCGACCTGGACACTGTCCCTGTGAACCCCGGAAGTATCAAGTCGCTAGCGGGATTCCCTAGCGGGATTCGCGTTCAGACCTGAGCCAGATGTAAGCCAATCCAGCTAGATCCACCTCCGAGAGGTGGACTGAAATCAATCCGGGTATATACAGAGTCACGTTGTTCAGACTCAGAAAAAAACTATCCGGATATATCCAGATACGGCCCGAATCCCACACTAGTCGAAATGATTTTTCTTAGTGTGAACGGGGTGTAATTCAGAGGACATGTGGCTGATCTGCAGGCGTCTCACAGCTGATGCCTGTGTTCCTCAGAAAGGTTTGAGCTCTTGATTCCTGTAGCTACTACAGATGTGCTGTTTCCACAGAGCAGCAGGGAACAATGAGCCCGCTCCCTCTGATCATGAGACGGGGCTTCACACACCTCGCTCAGCCTTTTCTTGACAAACAGAAACCTCAGAGGGTGAGGAATAAAACAAAAAACCGCACTTCCTCCAGTGTCCACTTGAGGCTCTCACTTAAAAGTGAGTCAATCCTCACAAACCTCCATCAGAGCAGGAATACAAACGTAAATTGCTCTTCAGAAACCTGTTGCAGGTTATTTGCTTATGTACAGTCTATTTAATGCTATTCGTTGCCAGCAGCTGCTGAGTGATTAGCTGTATTTCCATCCTTCCTCTTCATGGACCCCTCCTGATTACATTTCCTCTGTGCTTTCCCCTGCAGCTGTCCCTCAGGCTACCGGCTTCACTGCGGCTAACGCTGTATCAAAGGTCCACACTCCGCCTGCTCCGCCCATCAAATCAGACACCCAGACTCACATCAACACATGAAATAAAGTGTACACTGAGAAGCTGTTAGAGACATTTCCCCCTCTTGTATCCTGACTGGTTGTTCAGTTGTGTTAAATAATTTTAGCTGCATTAGGGTGGTGGTGTCTCATGCACTGAGTGATGTGTGTGAGTAGGAGCTTGTCTATGCAGCAGCAGCAAAACCAGCAAAATGTCAGACCTCAGCTCACAGCAGCAGGTAGCTCTGCAGGTTACTGCACAATGACTCATGCACTTAACATTACAATTCAAACATTTCAAACGAGTTTATTGTGTATCCCTGGACTGAGACTACAGTGACACAGCGCCTCCGTCACACTTCATAACCCAGTCTTATAGTCTTAAGAAAAATATTCACATAATGCATGTGTCCTCTCCATAATTCCTCCTGACATGGACTCATGCAACTTTTAACTGCGGCAGGTAAAATTTGATGTAATAGATTTTTTTGTGCACACAAAACAACTATTACACTCAACAGGATTAGACTGTGTTGGGGGAGCAACTGGCAATTTGGGGTCTGATAAACAGAGCCAGTGTGGAAGTGTCAAAGGCTGCAGTTCCTCTAATGGCCACTTGAGGCTGATTGAGTAAATCCCTTTTTAAATGTGTATATATATATATATATATATATGCATATATTATAGTGAATGTATATATCATCAGTTAATAAAAAAACAGTAACCCTAACAAAGAGGAACAAGACAATAAGTATTAGAATGAACAGAGGTCAGACTGCAGGTCTAGAGGCAGAGAGAGAGAGAATGAGAGCGAGGGAGACACAAACCTTAGAGGAAGACAGCAAAGACAGTTGATGACAGGACTCACTGGTGTGTTAAAGGCTGATGAGAACAGAGGGGAGGCTAGAGGGTGAGAGGGGGGTTTGAGGGGAACTGCTCAGTGGATCATGTTTGTCCCCCGACAGCGTAGGCCTATAGCAGCATAGCTAAAAGTTAAGTGTTATCGGCTCTATGACACCTGTGATACCTGTGGCTGAGGCCATGTCGACAAGTGCCTGTATCTGTACCTGACTCCTCTACACTCGTTTAGACTAGTTATACACCTTACTGAACAGAAAGGGTTTAGTTACTTTGATGAATCCTAAAAAATCTGCACTCTGAGATCTGACTGTTCTATTAGGAACATACGGTGCTATCAGGTCCTGCAGGTATCATGGAGCTAGGGGAAAACAAGTCGTATGTTGAGAAAATAACTAGGAGGAGAGGAGGAAGCCGCCACTCAAGGGGCTGTGGATGATGTCATAGAGGCTTTGTTCATATTAATTTAGAGTTTTCTTGTAAATGTATGACTTCAAACCTTGAAGCCTTGATACGTCACTGTAAGTGTGTTTAAACTTTTACAAGTATTATATTACATTTTTCATTAAATTTAAATAAAGGAGACAAGTGAATCATCCTCCACACGACGTGTCCGTCCTCTCAGTGCTGTGAGTGTGGATGTCAGTTGGGACGGGCGGGTGGGCGAGGAGTTCCTGAAGAGGTTAGAAAGGCAGACGGAGCGATCACGCTGCGGCGCCACGCTGTGCATGTCATGCTTGATCGACTCTCATTACAGCTGTGCTCGCACAGTATGCTCAACAACATGATCACACACACACACCTGAACATGCACGCCAGCAGCTGTGATAACCTGTGGCCTCATTTGCATACACGTTATTGCAGACCTGTCAGCCTCCCGTGTCGCCTTCTTTACATGAGAATTGGCGCCATAGTGTGATCGCTCATCATCACAATCACAGGAAGCACCACAACACACATACACAAAGAACCAGAGGACAAACGAGGCGGAGGTAAATCCACCGTCAATGTTTAGACAAGATCCTGTCTTTCATGTAAAGTACCGTAACTGTCCTAATAGACTTCGTGTGTGTAAAAGTTGTAAGTGAGCTGCATGCTAATGCTAACACGCTCCGCCGTGACTGAGATGCAATCTTAATCTGTGATTTTCACAGCTGATGTAGTTTCAAATGTCAATTTATCAGTTATCAAGATAAACAGAGCGAGCATGCGGCTAAACGATCTAATTTCATGGTCTTATCAGGGTGGATTTCATTTACAGCATCAGATCCATATCTGGACACATCTGGTTAGCGGCTACCCGCTCAGATCAGCCCATCCATGTTTGAATATTCTTAATTGATTGCATTGATTTTCCGATCGTCATTAGCAGCTCGACACGTGCGAGCCGTGGAGATGGATGACCTTCATTTTAAAGACGAGAGGGAGAAGATTAGAACAAAGCGCTCAGGTTAGCCTGGCTGCCTTACCAACAATCAATACATGTGCAAAGTAATGGGAGAATATTAGAGACCGGAGCTGCAGGAAGAAAGATACATATGTTACTGAAAGAAGTGAGTCATCCTGAAAAAATACTCCAGAGAGGACGAGTCCAGGATCTCCTCCAAGTTTCTGCTGGAGCTTTTTGATGTGAACATTAGCATTCCGCTGCTGCAGCTGGAATGAGGTCAAAGGTCTCCATCTGAACTGCATGACTAATTTAAGAGAGGTGCGACTTGGCTAAAAGAGACTGATGTGTTATAATAGCTTCCAGTCAATTTGCAAAAGAGAGACATCGATCTGAATTTGATCTACACCGCTGGTGGCCTGCAGGACTTCCTGAACCGCTCTCACCTTCCATTTGTGTCATAATTGACTCCGCACTCAATTAAAAGGCACCTGACCCCGTCACCGAACAGACAGCGCCTTCCCCCAGAGCTTCAGAGGGGACGATGAAAATTAAACCAGCCCAGAGGGGATCAGAGCAGCTAGCTAGGACTAGAAGAAACTCACGCTCACAAACTTCTCCTGATCCCCTGCCTCCCCCACTGTCTGCCGGTGTCACCACTGGCTCGTCAAGCCTGAGGGACAAGAGACGAGACAGGAAGGGTAATGGAGAGATTGATGAGGAGCGAGAACGGAGGGCAGGAAACAGATGGAAAAACAGGCAGTGGAGTGAACTGTCAGTCAGGAATCCTGGGCGGCGGGAAAACAGAGAAATGAGGGCTGACTTACACAAAAAAGACTTTCTGCTACTTTTCTGGCGGTCTAACTCTGGACCTCACTTCACACTTTTTGGCCACCCTGAGCACCCATACTGTAACACACAGATGCACGTTTAAAATCATCACGCCATCGTGACTGCTTGTGCCACTAATCTGAAGTTTAGTCAATACACAAGGATTTAAGGTGTGCATCTATACAAGGCGTTACGGTACAGGTGCAGAGAAGTCAGAGAAGGCAAATAAGGTCCAGATTTCCATCCTGTTGTTACCTAACAACATCTCTGCAGTGACAGAGTGTGATCATTATGTATTTGTGCCTCGGGGAGGCATACTACAGACACCTACAACCATGGTGTGGAGCGCTGAGCGGCTGAGTATCACAGGCAGGTTTACCGCAGCCACGCTGAGGCCAGCTGGGGTGAGCGGCCTGACATAAGCCCGGCTGGGTCCGCTGCATCAAACCTGTGAGTCGCAGTAACGGAGACAGCGTCCTGGTCTGCGTGCGGCGTCCACAGAGGAAGCGCTCTGAAAGGGAAGCGCTGGCTCCTGGATGCCATTAATTTGCAGTGACAGTTTGGCTTTCATCGGCCACAGTGCTGCATAAGAGAGGTCGACCTTAATACCGCGCTCCGCTTCTTCCTCTGTGCATCCAGACAAAAAGGGAGAGGAGGGAACTGTCTCTCTTTACATACATTTGGTTTAAACAGCAGCTGGCGGTCGGCCGTAATTATACACCTAAGCCTGTGCATTATTTATGCTGCCTTTTAAAATCCATTAAAAGTCATTTGGTCTCCTCTAAAACCTGTCATTATTGATTGACTTTACTGTAATTGCTGCTTTAAGCTCTCAAAGATTTTCTGCCCGGTGATTAAAGATGTGGGCACGGCTGCAGACTCTGCAGCAAACAGGCGCTAATCAAGGCGCTGTAAAACTCGCAGGGCTGAGGAGTATTTCTCCCGGTGGTCAGCGGGCCTGGATTCTGCCTGTGATTGGAGTGGTTGCAGGTTTTACCACTGGGACGTGCTGCGGTCCTCCTCAGCTGATGATTTGTAAACTAATAAGAATGCGGTTACTTCCGTAGCAGCAGCAGCTACTAAATCTGAACCTCATCACTCACCTCTGAAGTGAAACAGGCCGGCAGAAGCAAAGAGTCTGACCCAGAAGCTCACACTGCTTTTTTTTTTTTACTTAAAGCATGATTAACAGCTCGGACCTCTCGCTCTTACTCTCTCTATTAAAAACTTGTGAACGTGTGAAGGGAGCGATCAATACCCGCATCATTAGCATGGCCTTGCCAGAGTGACTGTCTGCACGCTGCGTGTCCAACATTTAATGTCATGAGCCGATGGAAGCCTTTCTGAGGGCTTATTAATTCAAATGTGAGTCCAGCAGAGTGCGAGCTCACTGATCTGAAGCTAAGAGGCCTCTCGATTGCTTTATGTGGTTTTTAAACTGCAGAATGACTGAGCCCGAACTAAATGCACTGAGTACAGCTGTAGGTGTGGTGGTGGTGGTGGTGGTGGGGTATGAGGCCATCAGACCACTGGGTGCAGTCTAACGGCCTTTTAACACTGCAGGATCCACCAGATGGGTGATAACACAACAACACCTGCACCTCCTCAAACTGGAAGCTTAACCTGGAGGAAGCTCAGATGCTGAGTTCAACCAAACAGCGGTGAGCCTTCAGACGTGCCTGCTCTGTGATGGCCACAAACATGATTATTGACGACAAAATGACACCAAAGAGACACATCAGACTGTGGCACAGATAAAAAGAAGGTAAAACTTATCACAGCAACACAACACACACGTTCAAGCTGCCAAAAAGTGAAGCCTGCAAAGGAGCAAAGGTTCAGAAGAGGGTCCAGGTGGAAGGACAGTACACAAGCATCATCATTACACAACCTGAGACCTGTGACATACATCCACACAAAGAGCAGGAGCATCTGTTGGTAACAGTACAAAGCACTGAGCTGTGTTAGTACAACACAAACACATGAAAAGAATCCAGTGCAGCTACAATAATGTTGTTTTACACAATAAACATCATCAACAACAACAACCAACAAACAACAACAACAAACAGTGGCCACCACAATGATATCAGATGAAGTCTGTGAGCAGGACTCCCATCATCATTTTCGTCATAGTTTTCGTTAACGACCTTTTTTTGCTGATAAAAATGAGACGATAACTAAATAAAAACGCACGGTGCCAAAAACGAAGACAAAATGTATTGACACTTTCGTCAACGAATAAAAACGAGACGGAATTATTGATGGAGACGAGATCCAATCAGAGCAAATTTTGTTTGTGGAAGGGAGGGACGAATCAGGAGACGGCGGCAGAGAGCCAATCAGAAGTGGTCTCTCTGTGTAAGGATGTTACCCCGTGATGCTGGAAGAAGGCGTCCTCATGCATGGTAACACAACACAGGAGAAGAACAGACACACGGACACGTTTGATGTCAAGACAAACAAGACGGTTTGCAAACCGTGCGGAGCGACTATCAGCGGTAAAAACACAACAAACCTGAAGCGACGTTTGCAGACGAGTCGTCTTAACTTCCGTTCAAAGATACACGTGACAAAATCTATAAATGAAGACAGCGCTGCTGATGGTTTTACAGCATGCGCACTGTTTCTAAGTTGTCACTGAAGTGTTTTGCTGTAGTTATGGAGGATTCATGAAGAAGGTCATGACTGAACAGTGTATTCAGGCAGAGCAGCTCACTGTTCACTGTTCTTTTGTGAAAAGATCATAGCAATTAAATAAAGAGGTGTTTGATTCAAATAACACAAGTTAAAGCTGTGCCTGTTTTATTGCACTTTAAACCTTAATTATTTCATGAAAAAATATATATCATAGAATTTTAGTCGACTAAAACTAGACTAAAAGTTAAAAAATGTTGATGACTAAAATGTGACTAAAATCAAATGACATTTTAGTCACAAGACTAAAATAAAAACTAAATCAGAAATTGCTGCCAAAATTAACACTGATCAGCACAGACCTGTGACTGACTGAAGGAGCCGACAGAGCGGATTTGTGTGGTTTGTCAAACTTTTAAACCACCTATGTGTAGTGCTGCAGGCAGACATGTTGCTTTATGAAGTCACATTACAGAAACCTTGGCAGGCTCTGCTCCTCGGGCACATGTGACCCCGCAGGCCTCACATGAATCAGCTCCAGTCTCATTTCACAAACTTCTAAAATCATCCTTCACACTCAGCTTCCCTTCAGATCCCGGCCTCGGTCCAGACTGTGAATCAAACTGTGCTTTGTCTCAGGCAGTAAACACATCAGATGAAGTGTAATTGGGCACCGGTTCAGAGATGACAGCATATGTAGCAGCCACCTGAACAGAAGCCAGGCCTGGCCTGGGCCTGGGCTGGGGGCTGCTCCGGTGGGGGGTCTACACACCAGACTCCCATGGTACCAGCAGATGGCTCAGAGGCTGACCAAGTATGGCGATTCAATCTGCTGCTATTATCCAAGGTGGGCCAACTTCCTCCTGCCAGCAGGTCGCCCCTTTCATCACGCGCTCGCTCTGCAAATGGAGTGTCTCTGCTGCGGATCAGCTGTGATGTTTTACAGAGCCGCTGCAGAAATATGAGTCATGCTCTCAATTTTGGGAATAACATCTTGATTACGAATGAAAATGAAACAGGAGAGTCAATCTTGAAATGATGAAGAGCAGGCGGGAGCCTAGCAACAAGCGGACTGGACGGGCCTCTCCTCAAACATTTCCATATCTGCTTTTGGAGGAAATGTTGAAAGGAAATATGAGTATGATTAAATCATATTGTACATGTGATCGGAGGCTGCATCCATCTGTGGGTGAAACTGTGTCTGTACAGCTGTGTGTGTGAGATTAAGCAGACATAAAAAAATAACAGAAAAAGCCTCCAATTACTTTCCTCAGGGCAAATATTGGGTAACCTGGCAGCGCTGGCACACAGATAGAAATCAATATTTGGATAAAGGAGAAACAGCGCACTCCCTCTGGCCAAAGAAACACCGGGCTGAGCAGAGCAGCCTTCAGATTCACAGCTTTAAATCTGATTAGCAAAGAGATGAAGGAGCCGCAGGTGATTCACACTTAGCTGCGCCTCAACTGGACATGCTCAGCAGCATGTGGGCCTCTACAACCATTTCACTGTTTAATCTTCTGTGGTGCCGTTTCTATCAGAAAGCAGACGAACGGCGTTCGGTGAGGAAGCAGGAAGGTCAGCGGAACCGCAGAGGCACTTTCTGAGGTTTTCGAACCACAGTTGTGTGTCCGCTCGTCAGATTTCATGATCATAAGTGCCTCATGTCAGGAGGCCACGGTGACAGATGCCGAGCGCAGTGAAGGTCATCTGCAGCTCCAAATGCCATGCACGCGCACACACACACACACACACACACACACAGTAACACACAGCACTGTGTACTCCCTGGCCACTTTTCTGTGTCCACCTTGCTAACAGCAGAGACTTTTTCTGCAAGTCCACCACATCCCAGAGAAGCTCTGTTGGACTTGAACTTAGAGGACATTTGGGTGCTTTTAACTCTTCATCAGTTTCAACCTGGAGAACGACTGAATGATCACACTTTTTAATCTAAGCTCCGACATGGTAACGCCATCAGGAGGCATAGCTAAAATCTCAGCTATGCTGATGACACACAGCTCTATGTTGCTCTGCCTCCTGAGGACCCACTGAAGCCCAGTTTCAGACCATTCTCTGTAAACCCCATAAACATCCCAGCCATGTGATTGGCTGATTTTGTATGAACAGGTGTACTCGATGTGTTCTGTCTGGCCCTGTCCCAGTTCTCACTCATCTCACTTTCTCATAGTTCAGGGTCCTCTCCTGAGGGGCCGAAGCACTTACCTTGTAGAGGTATTTTTTTCCTGCTCTCTGGCTTCTGCAGCTCATCGGACAACCTTTCACTTCTTTTCCCACACATGGACTCTGACAGGTTTCTGTGCCTGCAGGAAGAACAAAGAAAAGGTGCACAGACTGCCGTTAGCCAACAACACACAAAGTAACACTGTTAATGTTCCTGTCACCAAGCTAACAGTTCAGAGCAGATAAGGAGGCTGTAGATGACAACTTTGTGTGTTTGTCTGCACAAAAAAAGCCCAAAGAAACATCTGTATGAGCCTCTGGAAGCCTCTGCACCCTGCCCCGCTGGGATTCTTTGCATTCTGTGCCCCTGCTCTAAGTGCAGCCTCACCTCAAGGGATGACAGACACAGACTCAGAGTTTCCCTATAGAAAGATGATGGTATAGCTCCATCATTACTTCCAGCACTCACTGCGTTTATCTGCAGGAGCAGCCAGAGTACACACAGCAAAGCCTGTCTGAATGCACCGCAGCACCTCACAGACACAGGAAGGACAGAGTCCATTTTATCTTGATTTCATCTGCTTTCATCTCTGTTAAAATAACTCCATTTATTCTGGGCTGCCCCTTATGAAAAGGAAGCTCCATAGTCTGGGAGTGGGGTGGGGGGGGGGGGACATGCGTGTAGCTGCAGCCAGGGTTACACGGTACGTGTGTAAAGCCTGTTAGCATGACAACTTCTGTGCTGCGATTTCAAGTGCAGATAATTGAAGGCACCTCACACTGCCGGTATGAGCTGAGCTCCTCTGTGTTTAAACAGGCCCCTGCAGGGAGCCACAGACGAGTGGCTGCAGACTCCACAGAGGCTCCTCTGAGAGCTTCCATGTGCAATTTCAGGACCGAATTTTAGGATCAGCCTGCCAAAACAAACCGACAGTGAGTCTCAGTAAAGTAGTTCCAGGCAGAGCTGCCTGTCCTCTCCCAGCAGCTCGGTGCTGTCGTAGTGCCGTGTCATTTATTCTGTCTCTTAAAGTCTGAAACAAAGACACAGAGGCCCGCTCTTATTCAGCTGATCACACATACATGTGTCTAAAAATGCATCAGCAGCAGATCATCTTTGATCCACGTCACTTAAAAATCTGTGCAAACCTTTGCTTAATACATTTTTTTGCTGTTATTACGGAGCCAGAGTCGCTGAATTAGTATGCATGCAGCGCTGAGCGAAGACTCCAAAGGATGGCGGAGAATGGTAAATAAATGTGTGAAGGCTGCTGATAAAACCGCTCAGACTGTGATGAAGACATTTGTATAAACTGTCCCTGCTATGCAAACTTGTAAAGAATTCATTAAACCAGCTGCTCATTTAACTTTATACAACCACAAATTGGTTTGCCAGCACTTTCGTCTGTGTTTGTTTTCCAATTATAAAACATCACAACTGCCGCCAGCGTCTCCTGCGACACAACAGACCAACACGGCTGAGAAGGAAGGGCCTGATTCTTTCTGAGGGGCAAAAAACTACAAGAGAGTTCAATATGTTTATATTGTTTATATTTTGTTTTAACATTAATTTCCTGACAGTCCTTAAATGCATCATGCTTGATGTACAGCTCTGAACATGGAGGCTTAACAACATGTTTCTGCAGAACTCCTTTCATCTGCATCTACACGCCACCTGATGCTCCAAAACTTAGCATTAAAATGTCACATGACACAGCAGTAGTCACATGACAAACATTCAGAGAGTGTCTGGCTGGTCTGCAGCTGATGCAGAGGAAACATGCTCACAGTTACATCTCTGCAGCTAAAATGAAGCTAATATTTTTTTTTAACTCTTCGTGCTGCTTCTATTCTTGGAAGGAGGGAGGATAAAGCTCAGAACCTGCTCTGAGCTTGTCATTATGTAGACACTATGCAGAGGCTGTGATCCCATCATAACAAAGCTGGTGATAAGATATCAATTAGCAGCGCTGGAAAAAGAAGATGTTTTTTTTTTTTTTTGGCTCAGTGCAGGTCTAAACGGTGCTTACTCCATATTAGCATTGCCTGGATGCAAGCTTGTTTAGCTAAAGCACTGCCAACAGTGCCCGGGGCCCACATTTAATTAAGCTGGGTAATAAATTATCAAAGAATTCAGCTCAGGATGTCTCCACCTCAGGGCACGGGCAGGCTTTTATATTCCACATGCTGCTGAGTGGAAACTTCTCCTCCTTTTCTGCACACCTGCACTATTCATTTTTAGTTTTTTTGTTTTTGCTAATGACCACTGTGAGATGACCGGAGGCTTCGCAGAGACAGAGAAACTAATTTTTGCCTAAATTTTTATGACGTCTGTTTCAAAACATGAGAAGAAAGAAAAGAGAGCAGCGGTTTCAGAATCACAGACGTGGCCTGCAAACGTATCCAGTGCTATTCTTTATGGTTGAGTTCTTAATTGGGTGGTGGAGGTGGAGGTGGTGGAGGCACGGCGGTTGGGGCCTAATTATTCATTTAAGTGAACTGGCTCGAACTCACAACTAGTCTGTGAAGGAGAAATGATTTATGGGAGCCCTGAAAAGCCCTCTGTGGGACGGGCACTGAGGGCTGCTGGACGGTGCTGTGAGGACAGACACACAGAGGCACTCCGGGGCTGATGGGAAATACTGCCGCCTTAACACGCACCACAGGACCAGATCCACCCTGAGCCTGCTGAGCCTGCTGAGCCTGGAGTACCGCCAGTGTTCCAGTGGTCAGACAGAATGACGAGAACAGACAAAGTGAGAGGTGGAAAGCGAGACAGAAGACAGGGGGAGGGTGGAGTGAGGTGAGGTGGGGACAAAGAGACGCAGAGAACAAGACAAGAGGGGACAGAAGTGGAAAACATGTTGGACCACAGAGATGAAAAAAGAAAACTTAAAGTGTCTGAGTGACAGTGAGGGAGAGACGCTCTGACTGGGAGCAGGGACAGCAGAGAGGAGGGGAGTCAGCAGAGACCTTGAGCCGTTCGCTCCTCTCTCTGATGGAGCGCTGGCACTGCTGGAGCCTCTGGATCTCACAGCCGCCATGCTGAAATGCGCCTCAATTCTCTGCACCCCCTTTCCCCCTGTTTGGAGTGGGAGGCATGGTTAAAGTGAGTCAGCAGTCTTTTTTTAAAAACGCGGCGCACATCCCAGCGCCTGCTTTACTACCAGCTGCAAACCTTTACCCTCTTCCTTTATGTCTAAGCAGCACAGACACTCTGCTGCAGTTCACTCCCAGAACGGGTGCAAATTTAGAGCTAAACATTCAGAAGACAGAGGAAGGTTTAAAAAAACAAACAGTCTCAGGATTTTAACTGGTGTTTCTAACCTGTCTCATCAGCAGAAAACTTTACATGAGGTCGTCTTTTCACAGCTCTTTAGATGAGGTGACCTCCATGGCTATCATGTCTAAAGGGGGGGGGGTCTACAGACTTATATAACCATGAACGGACAATCTATCCTGGCAGCTACTGGAGATTTCTGCATGAGAACCTAAACTGTGCAGCACCACATCAACTCCTGCCTGAGTCAGAACAGTGGGGAGAGGGGAGGGCAGAAAATAACACAGCCTTAGAATCCAGGAGGACCTCAGAGAAAGTGGAGAGTAAGGGAATATACAACACGGCTCCACCTCCACCCAAAGTATCCCAAAAAAACGAGGCCAACATATCTGGCTTATGGGTGCTGTCATCTTGGAACCAAAGTCTGTGTGATAAAAACTAGCTAACAAGCCATGAACCGTCTCTAGGAAGGATGTTGAACTTCAGGGTCTAACGTGTGGGTGAAAATGCAGCTTAATTAGCTTGGCGACATCAGCCAAGCTTACATGCAGCTAAAGTTACAGCTTTACATCAGCTGGCAGCTCAACAAGAATGAGTGAGGTTAGGCACACATTTATAAAACATGCATATATGAGAATTAAAGCGTAGTAAGGAGGAAACCTGCACACACACCACAGGCAGCAGGACAGCAGAGAAACCTCCGACTAGCTCCTGATATCATCTGCTATTTAACATGATGTCTTCATTCTTTGCGCTGTATTGGTTTGTGTTTTAGGATGACACCACCCTCCTCCGTGCCTGACATGCCCAGCTTGTGATTGGACTGTTTGTGGGATTCAGAGCAAAGTCAATTAACTCGTGTCACCTGCGCACGAACAAAGCTGGACGGCCTCCTTTAAAGTATCAGTAACAATTAAAACATATCTGAGCGGGCCGTACGCGCACAGACAGCCCACTAAATCAAAGCCGCAGTCCATTAAAAGTGTAATCAGGCACACTGTGGTGGGACTGCAGGCCCAGTTTGACCCCATCAAGCCTTAATGAGGTCCGCCGAGTCGTTAACCCCCACATTTAAATAACATGCATCAATATTAATAGGTTATTAATGACCTAGAGCAATTATGTATACAGTGGACAGGACAGAGAGCGCTGAGACAGGAGGACAGTGACACTGTGTGTGTGTGTGTGTGTGTGCATAGATACTGTAAAGGCTCAAATAAAATGCCAGGATTCAATTACTGGATGAGTTTCAGATTCATTGGCAGGAGTGACTGAAGCTGAACAAAGACTACAGGCTGTCTTTTGTCCTCGTCTCTCTTTTAAACCTGGCTCCTTTATAAATCCCGACTAATTCAAAACTCCTACACACCTCCACCCTGAAGAGACCTAATCCCCACCATATTTCATATTCCATTTCTATTTAATGCTTTAATATATTGTGACTTACATGGCTGCTCTGCTTTCTGCGGTCTGTCCACTCTGATGGACAGCCCGTCGCTAGGTACAACAGCCCGTTGCTAGGGACATCCGTCTGATTACTGTGAAGGTTCATGCTCAATTTACTACAGACGCTTGATCCACTTTGTCATATCAATATAATCAATATTTTGTATATTGATATTGATATATTTAAGCCCCTCAGGGTAATGAAAACCACTCCATGCTCTATGTCAGAGGACGCATGAGTCCATGTTTAGCATTTTTCCTTATCAGCATGCTTGTGTGCTGTATAGATATGAGGCACAGAGGAGAGTTTTGAAATGCAATTCATCATTCTTCGCTGACATTTGATCGCATTTATATATGCATGCCTAAAATATGAGGACAACCAGCTGAGGACATGTTCATGTTCAACTCCTTCTGCTTTTGGCCACTACAACAAAAAGTGTTATTTTAGCCTCAAGAAGCCACCCACACTCAGACAGAAACCACTCTGAGGCCAAAGTGAACAGCATTAGGAGAGCAGACACTTCATTCATCATTATGAAAGAACTGATTCGATGAAGCAGCATCCAAGAAGGTGATGACATCACTGAAAGATGAAAACGTTCATCTTTGAATCTAACTGAATGTTTCCAGCAGCGCTGAATACATTCCTACAAATCATCCTCAAGATATGTCTACTGGAACAGGACAGAAACGCATGAGGTCCTAGTGACCTTTGACCTCTGACCACCAGATTCCAACCAGTTTATCTTTGACTGAAAGTGGAGATTTGTATCAAGATTTGAAGAATCAAATATTCACAAGAATGTGATGGATAACCTAAGGACACTCCAGAGATATTGATCATGTACAGCAAACAGAGAGGTCACATAAGGTCACAGAATGACAACTAGAACCAACCTGGACATTAACATCCAAAAAAAAATCAAATGTCAGATACACAGAGTGGTTTTAGTCTTCTGGTCTCTCCATTGTCATAGTATGGGACACATGAGGAAAAACAAACATGGAAACATGGACTGGTGTAACATTTCTAAGTGGACCCTGTCGGTGTGGCAGCAGTGGAGAGATGGTGACTATGAGCTCTGTGTAAACTCATGACTGTGGGGCAAACAGAAGTCAGACCATTCATATGCAGCTCCTCCACAGAAAGGTCTAGGCTAGCAGCAGTGAAACAGCCTGTGTGTGTGTGTGAGTGTGTGTGTGTGTGTGTAGTCTTTGTCTTGCCAACACAGAGGTGAGTGATTGAGTTCAGATCAGCCTGAGCCCACAAGGTTCAGAAGGGGTGTGAAGCACTTCAGACAGGGGAGAAAGCTGCAGGAAAATCCTAAAAGCTGGTCCAAGCCTGGTCCTTAATCCTTTTATGTGAGGCAGCGTTTCATGTTGTGAGTGACAGAGTGATGTGTGAACACCTACTGTAAGCAAATGTTTATTTACAGGTTCAAATCTGCAGCGTGAAAGCGGAGAGATGAGAGAGCAGCGGTGCGTCATTAAGACCGGGAGGATGAGGAGGACGTTAGAGAGCGCTTCAGAAACAAAAGGAACAGAGAAACATAAATCAGACACGTGCAGAAAAAGCAATAAGGAGTCAGAAGGTAAACCCTGCACAGAGCTGGCATTCAGAGCTGATGTTTCATCAGCAGTGTTTGCTGATCCCCCTCTAGAGAGGCAGCTCCTCTGCATACAGCAGTAATCACACACAGAGGGTGAGCTGCAGCCACATCCTCCCAGGGGGCGCTCTGGAGGCAGTCCTTCATAAACGGGGTCCCAAAATGTAAAGTTCATAAGTTCACGAAGGTAAAACTAGAGATGTAGTTTCATCTTTAGATCCATTTTTTTCACACCTATTTAAATCTGGAAAATTTCATACATCATACATTTTGCAGAACTTGAAATATAATTGAGTCAGTTGTATAAAACTTCTGCACCTAAACAGAAAAAAGGGATGCTCGGAGACCAAATGGTGTTTGTGCCAGGCTGTTTATTCCTGCCGTGACTCACTTTAGGAGCCACCCTCAAGTGGCCATTAGAGGAACTGTAGTTTTGACACTTGCAATGGCTTCACTTAAAAAAGTAAGACTTTTACTGCTGCTTAATGCAAATAAATACAGACTAAAGAGTTGTCCACATCAAAATTATAATGTCTCTCGTTTTCACATTTTCCAAAGCAACATTAGAAATGTTTCCTTCAAATCTTAAAATTTATAATGTCTTCAAAGCCTCAGGACACTTCTCTGATTTGTTTTTGGAATCAATATAAAATATGAAAATGGCTTTCATGTAACAATCTTTCATAAAGTTGGAGGACCAGAATGGTGAATGGCAGCAGAGGCTGGAATACAGTATGTGACACTCAGACTGGTGTATTATGCTTTCATAACAAACAGAGCTCTCAGTAACGATTAAGGCCCCGTTCACACTGGAGCAAGTCAGTCAGTTAGAGTAGGATTGCATCTGGATAGCCTTTACGCTGGATATGCTCAGACCTACTTCCGGCTATCACACTAGTGGGTCCACGCTCAATCTGGCTTAATCCGGCTTGTTTGCGGTCCACCCAACCGCTAGGTGGCGCCTCGTAATATACAGAATCCGTTCAGGCCGTGGTAGGGCTACGTGTAAGCATGCGTTGTGCGTTTTTTTCGGTTCAAAAAGCAGTTTATTCCTTTGTAGCTTTACATACGGCTTTGGTATGTGACCCAGACACTGTCCTTGTGAACTCGAAGTATCACTTCGCTAGCCAGATTCGCTGGCTGCATTTGCGTTCAGACCTGAGCCACATTCGAGCCAATCTGGCAAGATCCACCTCCGAGAGGTGGATTGAAATCAAGCTGAATATAGCCGGATTCACGGTGTTCACACTCAGAAATACTCAGGATATATCCAGATATGGCCCGAATCCCGCTCTAGCCAGATTGATTTCCCTAGTGTGAACAGGTATAAACTAACCTAGCAGGACATTTAAATAAAGTTAATGTGTGGCTTTAGTGTAAGATCTTGAAGCTTGAATCCGGCATGATAGCATCAATATATTGTAGCACAGGAGCCAGAGCACAGTGTCGAGAATAAGAGGCGGTCTTTGAAAAAGCCATGAAAGCACCGATGTGTCTCTGTGTCTGCTCTGCTGTTTCCAGATGTTAATTGTCTCAGTGAGACACAGTTACAACAATCAAAGCCCTCCTGTTGCAGCAGCTTTTTAGTGAGCACTCCAAAGAGACCATACGATGCTCAGCACAGTGAAAAAAAGGACATATGCTTCTTAGTGAGGGTTTTAATGTATGTTTTCTCACAGGATAAAGGAACAGAGAGCAGAGAGGGGTCTGCTGTTGTTCCTTCTTCCTCCTCCTGCTCCCTCCTCATCGTAATGGAGTCCCTATGGTGAATACAAGAACAAATGACTGAACCATCGGCTTTTTCTCGCAGCTAAGCTAATTTAGCACAAACCCGAAAATAGATAATATTGCAGTTTTGTTTTGTTTTTTTAATCTCAAAAAGTATTGTTCTATAACTATTAGTGATGTCACACACCAGGAGCCACTTTACAGCATCCTCCATTTTGATTGGCTGGGGACTGTCCAAGACCACACCTCCCCTGTGACACAGCTGCAGTGTGAACACATGAGGAGCTGTGCTGTGAGAGCGGGCTCGCTCAGACAATTGCCGGATAAGTGACAGTGATCAATATGTATGTTATCAAGTCAGGGCTGCTCTGTATTAATGGTGTTGTTATCTGCCTGGGAAGAACAATACTCTCACAGCAGTTCTTCCAGGAGCGATGACTTGCTCTTTATTGGAGGCTCATGAAAATCTGAGCTGTCAAAGTGTCAAAGGGAAACCAGCGTTCACTAATATATTTCAAAACTGCAAGAGGGAGGGAGAGAAAATTAAACCGCTGCCAGGATATCGACTGCCACTTAGCCGGAGAAGAAAGGGAAAAAATTTTATGGCTGCATTGTAAATTAGTCAGACACAAACAAATGCTTTTTCAATATGAGAGAGGTAAATACAACAGGCAGAGCGCGGGACCCTGAAGGAGCACAGGGCCGACCAAAGCAATCACTGTTATGGCCTGCTTATAATCAGCATAATGCATCTGAAGGTCTCTGTAGGCCCGGCAGGGGTTTAGCGACATCTACAGGTCGCCATTTTGATTGATGGTAAGAAGGCAGGACTCACAGTAACCGTAGCAACTGCTGCATATAAAGCATGATGACCAGGTCGGGCTTTAAGTCCTTTAATAGCAGGCTAATGAGCGGTGCCACAGTCATCGATGAGAGAGATAAGAAGGAGGAGGAGGAAAGAGGAGGAGGAGCAGGAAGAAGAAGAGGAGGAGGAAGAGGAGGAGGAGCAGCAGCAGGAAGATGAGCAGGAAGAAGGAGGAGGAGGAGGAGGAGGAGGAGGAGGAGGGTCGTTACTGTGCACTCAAATCATCTCAATTCCAGCCTGCGAGTGTCTTGGTAACAGAAGCTGTCACCGCGCTCCCTCTCAGTTCCATTTTATTCTCCTGCTCGCTCTTCAGCCAGAGCTGTAAACTGCTGGAACGCAGACTTGTGTTTGAAGCTGGGGCGAAGAGCGAAGCTGCCAGAAATGATCTTACAGGAGGGGCAGCCATGAGTCTGAAGCAAATGAAACGCTGCGAGTCAATTCACTGCTACAGTGCAGGACACAACAGATCCTAATCTAAACAAAGACAGACCTGTAGAGGGACGCAGTGTCCTCTGCTGTCCCCCCTGCTGTCCTCTCTGTTATTATCCTGTGTTAAACAGTCACTCACACTAAACTCAGTACCTTCAATGTCTCCTCCATTTAAGTAAAGGAGGCAAAACTTTCCAAACAAGCTCTCAGGACAAAAACACTCAGGATAAGTTCTACAAACAGCAGACAGACATGCAGGCGTATGAGCCACAGCAGTGAGGCTGCTGAGAACATGGAGCTAACAGCTATATTTCAGCACATGTGTGTGTGTGGTTACAGTGACACAGAGGTTGTGGTTTATTGTGCTATGAAGAGTCCACGGCCTTCCAGGGACAGACGCTGTCCCCCGCATCCAGCGACATCCAGCTGGGACACGAGGCCAGCAGACACAGAGAGCACGAGTGACGAATGGCCGCGAGGCCTCGCTGTCAAGCAGCTTCAATCATGAAGCACATGTGTGTTCTTGGAGCCGTCTTCATCTTCTAACGCTGCTGTTATTCAGACATGTGCTGTGCGTGTAAAGTCAAACAGTTCAGGGACGACGGGGGGAACTTCTGAAGAGCAAATGTAAGATGTTAACAATCCTACACATTGTTATCACTGGCTAGTGTTAAAACTTGAAATAAAGAGTCACATGTATGATCTGCAGTGTAGCATAAAAACTAGGGATGTCCAGATCCCATCACGTGATCACGTGGTTTCAGACTCGGAATCAGGCATTACCTCCTATTCAGGACTCGGATATATATGTATTAGGGCTGTTAACGTTTCCATGGAGTAATCCGGCATAATGCTGCACAGGATGACTCTCTGGCTCGTAGTGTAGGGGTGTGCTTGTTGGTTTGGGTGCGAGAGGTCCAGGATTCGAGACTGGGATGAGGAGGTATTTATAGTTTGTGGTGGTGCGTTTCAGGCAGTTCGTCGAAGTATTGCCCCCGTGGAAACGCACACATGAGCAATAACTGGTACAATTCATTTTAGTAACATTTATATAGGCAGTGACAGCATGAAGGCGCAGGACATCACAGGGAAGGTAGCACAAATGAGCACAATGAGCGAGCTGCCGTTCGCCTTTGTAGAGAACAGTAAAAGTATCGGATCAGGACTCAAAATCAAATGACTTAGACTAGAATATCTTCTTCTTAACCATGTAGTTTTAGTGTTTAACCAGAAAACACAATCCCACAGGGGACAATGTCACCCAGGGGACACTGGGCTCGCACACATGCCTCCATCTCCACAGTTTCTTTTTTACAGCAGTCCTTCACTGACAGACAGACAAAGTGGAGCCTAATGTCAGAGGAAGTGTAACCCTGTAGCCAACAGACATCCTCCTGCAGCCGGGCTAATATCCACTGATTTATTTCCCCATCTGCTTTTTCTGACTCTCTGTCTGCTGAATTAATGATGAACCTAAAAGCATGCACGTCTTCAACGAGTGATCAAAAGAGGACGCCGAATATTTAGGCTGTGAGGTTCACACAGACTGAGGCATGAAAACACTGACACTTCCCTGTTTGATCAGCCTGATGCACAGATAAAAGACACTATTACATTTATTCTAATGTGCTTCAATGCGTTCCAGGTACATCAGACACCGGAGTTTGCTCTCCGAGTGGTAACGCTGCACGTTAACAAAACACGCACTATCATTCTTTAATTTCCTCTGCATCTTTTACTTTGTGTTTCACAGGTACACAGTTTGTTTGTGCATATTAACCTAACGCAACATAAAGCTGTCATAGTCCTGCGTTGGTGTCACTAGCTGCACACACTGTAAGGTATTGATTCAGCAATGTAAGACATGTGGGTCACCCACAGGACCCTTGTCTCTCCCCAGGATTGACTCTGATGTTAGCAGCAGTCACATGACAAAGATTCAGGGAGTATTTGGCTCAGTTGCAGCTTCCTACAGCTGATGTGAAGGGTGGAGTGAAAACCTGGTGTGTTAACTGCAGTTTGTGTGAAGTTACTCGAGTTAAGCATGAAAGATGCGGTAGGTAGAGGTAGCAGCTGACACCACCTGTCATCATTGATCCATCAGAGCCTTCAGCCGTGTGTGTTTAAGGTAAATACCTCTTCATTAAAAACCTGAACTGAGTCTGAACTTTAACCATCATCATGATAAGAACTTGATATTTCCACTGTTTATGTATCTGACTCCCTGTTGTAGTCTAGGTAGTGCTGATGGTGGGTGCAATTTTATAGAACTTACTTGTTTAGATTATGTTAAAGGTAGAGTAGGAGAATTTGAAAACTCAGTGAGAGTCAGCCAGATTTGGAAAGTAAACACACGCCCCTTTCTCACGGAGCTCACCCCGAAGCCACGCCTCCCAATCACATGGACGCGCATCACCTGTGACTTCGGCCATCATGCACGTACCTCTCTGGTGCGCGCAGAGCAGGAAGAGAGTGACAACCAGCCAATACTCCGCTCAGGGTCCACCCGGAGGATTGGCTGATGTTTTTAGTGTTTTATAGCTTCCACAGATGATTCATATTCTTCGTTTTAATGCTAAAGTGCATCAGAATGAAATCTCCTACCCTACCTGATGAACAATGATCTTAACACCACAAAAACACAGGGTCTCATAACTGACTTTTCAAGTAAACCCGCACACAAATCCCCCATCTCAACCCATAACATCACAGATTCCTGGACACACACATCAGCAACACTCTCAAATGGAAACTGCACTCAGACCGAATCTACACAAAAGCCAAAAAATTAAAATCAGTCACAGCATCCTTCTCCAGCTCTACACAGCCATTATCAGAAGCACACTCACCTCATCAATAATAGAGTGGTGCGGTAACTTGGACGCAAGAAACAACAGCACATAATTGACAAATCATCAAGTCCATCTACAGACGCACTGTACCACAGATACATTACACAACAAGCAATTCAAATCACCACTGACCCTCATTCTGCACATCAGCTGTACACACTCATGCCCTCTGGGAGGCGCTACAGAGAACTGCCATAAGAACACTTAAACATGGTCGGAGTCTCCCACACAGACTCAACACTCCTCTGCAGTACCTGTGGGTGACATCACAGACACATCTTCTGTGGTTATACACAGTCCCTGATTGGACAGCTGCAGGAGGGCCCCCCTCAGATCTTCGCTGTGAGTGACACTTCCACGCTGGTGCCACACATGCATCATGTTTCCTGCCCGTCTAACAGCCTCACGCAGCAATCAGCAGCTTTGTGTTGGAGAATGTGGAAAGTAGCTGAGGCTGTTTAACTTAATGGGATCTGGAGGCAATAAGAACGTCTGCTCTGCTGCTCTGACTGATGGCGTCATTCCAGAGCCATCACGCAGTCCTGCACTGAAAATAAGTGACTGCTCAGAATCAGTCAGGGCCCGCACAGCACTACATCACTTACAGCAGCTACAGTGTGCGGTGATGATTTCCTGCTTTGTAGGAGTGCACAAAAGAACTCAACCCATCTCCACTTACCACACTTAGCCGAGTGTGATCCAGTGTGTTCAGAGAGGATCGAGCGAAATAGAGTCTGTGTCCTTTGCATCTTTTCAACATGCCGAGGGGCAGCGCTGCTGTGTGTGTGCATGTGTGTGTGTGCAGAAACATGTGGCAGCAGTGGAGATGATAGGGCATCATGTTCCATTTCTGCTATCTCTCCCCTTTTATTATTTCTCCAGAGGAAGTCAAAATAAGGCTCCACTCCAATTCCCACTGCATGCAGCGCCCTGTCAGCTGGTTCATGTCGATACAGAGATTTCAAAACCTACCCCCCACCACACTTACATACACACACACACACACACACTCCGATCGTCATGCCTCCCACTCGCTCGCTGTCTCTCCATCAGCCCGGCGTTTCTCTCGGTGTCGTCCAAAGTGTTGTGGCAACAAATCTTGAGGCCTAATCTCACCTGGGCTTTCTGTCAGAGCTGCTACTGTTTTCAATCTCAGTGCTGAACACTCATGTGATTAAATTACGGAGGCAAATCGGATCCAGGCGAGGCAGCGAGGGCCACACACAAGCACAGGCAGCCTGAGAACACCAGAGAACAGCATTACCGGGAGAAATTTGTCAACACGGATGTGTTCTGACGGTGAGCAGTTGAAAATAAAAACTGACAAACAGAAGAATGATTCTGGCAGAAGTGGATGCGGTGGCATTGATGCAATCGGCTGCAAGTCTGGCAACAGGGAGAGCAAAGAGCCGCCAGCGAGGCTACATCAAGCTGTGCGTGTGCGATGGGGGTGGAAGGGGGCTCTGATCTGCACCAATCACAGAAATAAAGCATCTCTGTTAAATACAAACAACAGCCACTTCTATTTTATTCTGCAGAGCACGTCGAGACAAGGTTCCCTCTGCAGCCTTCTCTGTACAGTGAAGTTCCTGTTCCTGTGACCTACCCTGACCTCTGAGGAACAAGTGGGCAGCCTCAACAAAAAAAAAAAATGAAATCAATCCTGTCATGGGCACATGATGGAAATATTTCTCATATTTTCAGTATTGATTACAGTCTGTGTAACTGCACAGCAGATCTAATCAATATGTTTTATATTAAAAAAGGATCAGATACAGTGTGCGAGACAGGTCACCTGTCGTGATAAACCCACAAAGAATGATCATCGAACTGCCGTTCTGCTCCGAATCCAAAGAGCCCCACAACACAACAGGTTCAAAAGAATCCACAATGATGTGAAGCACACAGACACAAAACACTGACCACAAAGAGACGCAAAGCAGCTACACACAAACGCACAACGGCAACACAACACAGCCGACTGGAAGGAGACAGAGAGGTACCACAAACCACAGCACAGGAGAAGACTGATGATGCACTCAGCTCAGAAAGAAAGACGGATGTGGTGGTTTGGGTCGACTACGGTTCACATTTATACTGGTACCACAACACAGCGGCTTTCTGTACCTCACTGTATTAAGTGTTAGACATGTGGAGCTTCAGGTTTTACCATCCATCCACCAGTCAACATGTCTTCTCCCATCCAGACGTCTCTCAGGTGCTGAGACGTGCCGCCCTTTGATCAGATGTGAAGCAGCACTTCCTGTCGCTGTCATTCTAACCACCAAACTCCACAGGACGGCACGTCCTCTCATTTTATCATCACAAGGTCTTTTCAAACTTCAACTGCGAAACACAACATGACCACAAATAAACTCTATCCTTTTGTTAGCATCATTAGCAACGCTAGCCACCTGCCTCAGATCACACACATCAGCAGACAGAGCAGTTCCACACAGAACTCTGGATCTACACAGCAGACAATTTACTGACACAGTCCGAATTATACAAGAACGTTTTTTTTTTTTTATCCACTGTGTGATGTTGTTGTGGTGAGGTAAAGACAGACTAAGTAAACAGCACAGTAACATGCTCCACCTGCCTGTTTTCATGTAGTTTATAGAGGAGATTGTAAAGAAAAGAACAAAGGACCACTTCAATATTTTTAATGAAGAATTAATCCTAATCCTAACAACAGCGTGTCGGATTAATTAACAGTAAACTGAGGCCTGGCTGCAGGTGTAGAATGAATCTTACACTGATGTTATAAAACCTTTCTGCAGCACTATAACAGTTTTTTATAGGGTGACCTGAGGCTTCTGCAGCGGCTTCACTGCTCCGATAGAATGAGTCAGATCTCAAAGGCTGAAATATATATACACACACACAGTATGCACTATACAGTATCTGTGTGTGAACAGGTGTGGAGCCTTTGTACAGCGCCTCTCAGATCTTAGAAATCAAGCGTTTTCCAAAGTGAACCTTCAGAAATCAGCCAATCCTGGCTCTGCGGGGGCTGTGAGGGATGTTCAGAGCTGCTCCTGACACACACCTAACCTCTTCCTTTTCACACAGCTGCTGTGTGTTCTGCTCCGCCTGTGTGAAGGGCCACTATTCTTTTTGGAGCGGTAACTTTGAACGCAGGTGACCAGATCCGAGCGCTGGGCTTCATATTGATTCTGCTTTTTTTTTTTTAAGCTGTAGAAGGGCCGCACTGTAAAAGAAACATGTCAGGTCAGGTGTAGCTATTTACACAACCTGTGCAGCACACACACACAAACACACACACTGAAAAAAGAAAAACGTCCGTCCAATGCAGAGGACAGTCAGACTAATGCAGTTTAATACAAATTGTGTAGCAGAATCTTGTACATGGAGGACACTCTTAAGGACATGGTGTTGTTTGTTGTACGTGGATGGTGACAAATCTGCATCAGAGAACTAAACTGTAGATTTTCAATAATAAGACTGCATTGAATTTGGGGGTGACCATATAATACACAACTACCACCAGCAATTCAAACCATGTGAAAACCTAGGAGAGCAAATACACACCACGATAAAGTGACGAACGGGTCGTGAACTAATCATTCCTGTTTTCTGTCCTGTGGCGAGAGAAGTGAACGAATCACTCACTGAGATGACTCATTACTCCCGAGTCATATAAAAGATTAGTTCATATTGAACAAAACGTTCACGACCGACACATCACTGCCAGAAATGTGACGAGACTTTAGTGCAACGCATTTGGAGCTAACAGAAGTTGCTCTTTAGAAAAAGTAACACAAACAACCGTCACCTCCAACTCCAACACAATCAGCTCAGTCTCACTTGTCATGCATGAAGGAAACACACTCAGTGCAGAAACCATCATATACAGGTATAAATGCCCATCATTGAATACTGACTATGGTGGACTCTCCACACAGGTGCAACGCCAGCATAAATCAAGATTCATCATTATTTTACACTGTATGAAACCTGCCAACACTGCAGGAGCAGGTGGAGCTAGAGATCAACAGCAACTATTTTAAACATCTGTACAAATGTCTTGATTAATTACATTAACAACAAATTCAATCCTTTTGGAACATCAGCTGTTGTCACTCTAAACTAACATGAGAGTGTGTGTGTGTGTGTGTGTGTGCACTACAATCTAACTTCATGGGCCGGTGAAGATTCACACACCTGTGTATTATTTTTGTAACATTACTATGAGTGAATGCTGTGAGGCTGTGACTGATGGCACCACCGAATGACATGATTTTTGAGCACAGACAAAGCAGCAGGGCTGAGGAATTAAGCCATGTTAAGGCGTTAGTAGGGGCCCCATAGGGATGTCGCGTTCCGATCATGAGATCGGAGATCGGGTCCGATTACAGGGTTTCAGACTCGAGTGGAATCGGACGTTACCTCCCAATCAGGACTTGGATATATATGTATGAAGGATGGCTCCCTGGCTTGTAGTGTAGGGGTGTGATAGCCGTTTTTGGTGCGAGAGGTGCTGTTTCCCTGTTGGGTCTGTTTCTTCCAATAAAAACTGATGCTAACGGTGAAAGATGTTCTCTACAGTCGTATCCAAACCCCCAAAAGCTCGCCACTCTGAGGCTGAACCAACACCTGCACAGGGAGGGAGGGATCCGTCACCTCAGCAGCTAAATGTCCCACAACAGACAGCAGCACTGTCTAACTGCGTCTGAAGAGTAAAGTGTGTTTTCAGAGCTGCAGTCTAAAACAATGCTACTGGAGCAGTGAGAGTGAACAATGAGCTGGAACTCTCTAAAGAGATGGTGCAGACTCAGGCTCGCCTCTGCAGGCTCATGCACTCATGAAGGAAGCCTGAATGTCTTTGTTCACAGGATGTAAATGGAAGTGTTCAGCCTGAGCGGGGTGAGGGAGGCTAATGTGTTACTGTTCCCTCCCTTCATCACAATGCCCCTGGCTGAAACGGAGGTAAATGGATGAAATTGTGATTCAGACAGCGGTGGTGGCCCAATCAATGGCTTCTCAGATGCTGCTTGCATTACCAGCCTGGCATTCTAAACACCGGTCGGTGCCTCTGTGCTCTTTTTCCAATGTGAGATGCCTCTGCTCAACCTCCTCCTTTTTTCCAAATGATGCATTGATGGTGTCAAGCCAGCCATATGCTAGCCGGCTGAGCGGCAAAGCAGAGATCTCACAGCTTAAAGTCGATGCAGCAGTTCCACTGCAGATCAGAGGGGAAATACGACGACATAAAAACCACCCTCAGGGACTCTGTCATCAGCTGACAATAATCACACTGTACATGCATCCTCCACACATGACCTTCAACTGATGCAACACATGTCTTACACATGTCAGAGATGGCATCATGTAACCCAGTCACTGAGAAATGTCACAGGAAATGATATTTTGCCTGTATTCAAAAACATGATGTTTCACAGCAGCATGCATCACCTCTACAGTATCAGCACATTATCATGACGTTTTTTTTGAAAATTTGAGGTTTCAAATCGTAAAAGTATGACATTAGCATTGAAAAATATCAATGTATGTATTGATTTCTAGCTTCTGAAATTATTATTCCAGAAAAATGATATATTTTTTGCTTTTTATCTCGTTTCTTGCAAAAATATTTTATAAAAATGTGTTTGTTGTAAAATTGTAATTATGTAAAACTATGACTTTAATCCCAATAATTTGTGAGTTTTTACCTTTTAAATAACTTGTTTTCTCCCAAGTAATATCTTTTTTTAAAGATGTGACACATATTCTTGTAAAATTAGTACCCAGTGTCAAAAATGTATTTGTCTTTATTTTTGTCAATTTCTCATTTAAATTATGACTTTGTGCCTAAATGTATGTTTTTCTCTTTATAAATAAATGTGTATAATAATTAGTCACATGATCGGAAATCGGGCCCGATTACGTGATTTCAGACTCAATCGGAATCGGACATCACCTCCCGATCAGGACTCGAATATATATTTATTTGGACTCTCAAAGTTAACGCCTTCTGTGCAGGGTGGCTCTGTGTCCTGTAGTGCAAGGGTATGACAGTCGCTTTTGGTGCGAGAGGTTCTGGTTCGAGACCTCGATGAGCCGCTGAGTGTTTGAAATCTCCTAGTGTGCGCTCTGGACACACACACGCACACACACACGTACACACGTTTTGCTGCAACGACTGAGTTGCTAGGATCGGAGGCAAAAAAACCTGATCGGGACATCCCTAATAATAATGTTTAATATCATAATAGTGATCACAATTTATAATCTCAGACAATACACAGGTTTTAGTCTGTTAAACATTTAAGTTATTGTCTCATAAATTTAAACAAAGATGTGTTTTCCCCCCTCATAACTTATATACTGTATAAAAACACAGCTGTAGAAAAGCCTCTCTGTAAACAGGATGTAAACAAGTTTATATCTTTGCAAAGGAAACAGTGTTTACAGAGTGAACACTGTATATAGAGTATTTCTGTGCATTCTGTGTGTCAAATGTTAATCGATACACTGCAGTGGGAGCCAGGACTGCGTGATGTGTTTTCATTGTGTATGTGTCTCCACATGTGCTCTGGTCGCTGTAGTAACTGTACTATGTGTTTGTTTATGTAGAGCTGTGTACATGTGACACTGTGTGCACAGGAGTCAAAGCTACACATGATCCCGTCCTTTTCATCAGGCCGGAAGGAAACAAACAGGAACAAGCGGCAGTCTCTCTATGAGAGATATGGATTCAATGCAGCGAGAGGTCACTGAAGACTGTCTCATCCTTCAGCTTCTTAAAAATAACACAAAGAAAAGAATCTGACATGGACTGAACCGGCACCGAGACGGGACACAAAGGGTGAGCCCACGTTTAAACAGCCAAAACACTTTTTACTGAGTTTAAAGAGAGGCTGATCACAACATAAACAAAACGCATAATCATCAGGGCAGGAGCCCTTTCAGGTGAAGTTTACATCTTCTTGGAAAGTGAGAGGCTGAGTTTCTGCTCCTGCAGTGCTGTGGTCACTGAGCCATGAGCCGGAGCTCTAGATTAAAAATTCAGTCTAAATCAATGTCCTCAACTGTGGTTGCGAACTTTGGGTAATGACAAGGTCAAATACAAGCAGCTGAAATGAGATTTCTCTGCAGAGTGGCTGGAATCACACAGAGATCAGCTGAGAAGTTTGAAAGAGGCTGAGAGTGGATCAGCTGGTCCTCCACCCTGATGAGGCTGCAGCTTTCCATCTGTCAGACATCATCTACTGGGTGGAGGCCCTGAGGTTCAGCCTGGACTCACTGCAAAGTTCATATGTCCCAGCTGGGAGTAGCTGGGGATCCTTCAGGACCAGCTGGAGGAGGGTCCCCGGCCCTGATGGACTCATCAGTTTGAAGAAGAAACTGTAGAGAGAGCCCCTCCACCATGGCTCTCCTGTACCACAGAGAAAGGGTCTCAGGTCACAGGGGTCTTTGCTGGTGTAGGAAAACCCTGGTGGACTAAACAGTTCACATAAGTCTGCCAGAGGATCCTCCAGGGGGAGCTGGAGAGGGCTGCTAGAGACGGCTCTGCTCTCCCTGCTGCTGCCTCAGCTGGAGTCAACGGTCAATCTGACGTCAAAAGAAGCCTGACCCCCAGTCCAACAGGAGAGGCAGAGCAGGCCTACCACAGAACACTCAGCAGTTCCTCCCACACTGCATATGAAGGACTATCAACCAGCAACAGGAAACCTTCCAGCCCTCCATCATTAACACATGCTAGTTAATCTTTAAAAAAAATAAGAAGCCTAGGTGCTTCCTGCAGGACCATCTGGATCAGAGTCTGCACTGAGAGGACGAGTCACATTCAGATACACGGCACTGCTAATTCATCTCTGGAACCTGACACTGAAACAGCCAATCACAGCGCAGCGTCCATCTTGGTGATCCGTTAGTAATTAGGCACCATAGGACCCGGGTCATATGTATGTGCGTCTGCACCATCAGGCTGTGTGCTGTGTTTGTGTACAGAGTGCATCCTCCATGCAGACGGAGCGGGAGCGAGCAGGCTGGCACCTAATGAGCCGATTACCGGGAGCAGCATATGGCCTGTTCTGTATGGTTCTCCTGGCTCCACCATTAGCAGTGATGAGAGCTTGGAGAGATGTGGAAACTGGGCGGGTCAGCCGGGGGAGAAAATGTACACATAATGCCTCTGCTTAAAAAGCAAAGCTGTTTCGTGATGACACAATCTCTCCGGGATGGAATGTACAAAGAGCAGAGAAGCACAGAGAGCCGCGGGCCGAAGAATTCCCTCCATTTCATGCCATGTCATTATGAAATTCCTACAAGTCCACTTCAGTCAATGGCCAAATGCTCCACAGTGTTTAAAGAAGCAGATTTTAATTAATGAGGAAATGCTTCTGGCAGTTCAGACTGATGCATACTTTCAGGGACAGAGAGACACAGAGTTGCTTCTCAAAGACTCGGCTCATTAAAAAAAAGACCAACTTTAACAAAGTTCCATAGAACAGGTGAATAATCACAGCGTGAGATGGTCCTGCACATCACAAAGGAAATGAAACCCTTACTCTCTGATTAATGTGAGGTGTTTAATGTGAATATTAAAGTCAAATTCTACCATGTTCAGGTTGTCAGTGTTGATATTTGGCCAACAGAGGAGCAAGCTGCTCCGTCAAACAACGAAAATACCATAAATAATAATAAAGCAGCTGACTGGGCTGAACATCTTTCAGTGTTGGACGTCAAAAGCAGAGCTACACACTAAAGAAATACCAGAAACTCACTGTTCAGAGCCAAAAGAAAAACAGTAAGAACACAATCAAATGACATCATTAGTTGGTTACGTCACAGCGGCCATTTTTCACCCAGTGCAGCTGAACTAAGCACTAATTTCTTAAGCTGATGTCTGACAGCTGTGCATATGTTAAGCAACCAGGAAGTGATACCAAGACATTTCAAAATGGAGGCAAATACGTGAGAAATCATCTAAAGTGTGGAAGCATTTCTGTGATGAAGGAAAGAAAGACATCAAGTCGATGAAGTCTGAAGTACAAGTAAAGTAACTGTGGATGGGAACAAGCAGGTCGATCTCAGCCTAAGACAAAGACAGCAAGAAGCACTGCAGCTTGGTACTTAAGTAAAAGTACAATTACCCAGCAAAATATATACTCAAGTAAAAGTAGAAGTGCTACATCAACAATCCTACTTAAGGAAAAGTCTTACGTACTTTTAAATGTACTTAAAGTATTAAAAGTAAAAGTACTCACACCGAATATATATGATTGATTTCCATTGCAAAGGATCTGAACAGGTTAAAATAATCAAAGAAATCATCTTAAATGAAAATGGAGCATGTGTAGTTAATGTACATGTTCAGTCCAGAAGCAGCTATGGACAGGTCTGTGTGTCATGAGGCAGGCTGTGGGCATCAAGTGAACAGAGAGGCTGCTGATAACAAACAGGCATTCAGCATGTTTACTGTGTCAGTGTTCCTGCTGTAGATTCATGTGATGATTCATGTTCATCAGACATTCATGGATGGACCTGTGTTAGCAGACAGCAGCTAACTAGTTAGCTAACTGAGCCAGAGCACCGGCATCATGACTGAGGCTCATTATAGAAACACAGCTGGCAGCGTGACACCACCTCCATGCAGAGTCTGACCTCACATCAGTCCAGCACTGTGTTCATCACATGGAACAAGGAACTACAGACACTGTAGACATGTAGTGGAGGAGAAAGTACAGGTGACAGCTGCAACATGGAGTGGAGTCAAAGTATAAAGTATGTGCTATTATTTTTACTTAAGTATAAATACATAAACATTTACTTAAGTACAGTAATGAAGTACAAATACTTAGTTACTTTCGAGCACTGACAGACAGACGAAGCTACATCCCAAACACCATGAGCTCAGCACAATATGCTGAATCTGCATGTGGCCATAACATCTCCCTCGAGCACCAGGAAAACTTTGAAATATCTAAACTTTAATAATAAAATAATCTAAAATGAGAAGCCCTTTTATTAGTGCATAATTCAGGCTCATTGATTATTTATCGAAGCGGCTGGGGACCGACTGCAGTCTGAAAGGTTATATAGTGAAGCCTGCTGCTACAGAAATAACTCAGAAGTAGGAGGGGCTTCGGATGTAAATGAAGTCACCGCGGGTTTGAGCAGGACGTTCAGGAGAAGAGCTCCGTTTCCATCGTGTCCTCTCATCCCCAGCTCAGCCTCCACCCCGCCTCTTCCTCCTGGACTTTTTCTCTCATCTTTAATCTCTTCAGTCTGTTTCTGCCTTTTGCTTCAGAGTCTCTGTCTTCTACTAAATCACTCTCACTGACCTCCCACACCCGTCATCATCGTTAGTCTTAGTCACTTCTGTGAAGATGTCTAAAAAATGATTTATGTGAAGTTAATTGATGTATCTGTGGCTGATTTAAACAGAAAAGTGAACTCAGAAAGGTGTCTGTGGTGTCAGATGTGATTAATTTAACGCTCCACACAGCATTGGTGTCATTTAGTGCCGATTGTAGATACATACGAGTTTTATCTCGGAGACTTCAAACTGAGACGACCCTGTGACACAGTCAGCCTTCAAACAGCCTTCGATGACGCCGCTTGTTATTTTTAAAATTATTATTCTGATGCTGGAAACACGCGGAATAGGTTTGACTGCACAGTCAGCTGAAAGCCCAAGCTCCAAAACCAAGTCCAACAGGTAAAGATCAAATCCAAAATAAAGACAAAAGAAGAAGAGCAAACACTGACCAATCAAGAAGAAGAATCTAAAGGCTGGACAGGAGGAAGGGAAGACACAGGAGGACATGGGAGGAACCAGGAGGAACCAGGAGGACACAGCACCAGGGTAAACAGGCAGAAGATCTGACAAGAACAGAGGGGAGCACAGGATTTAAGAAGACGAGGGTGACACAGGTGAAGACAATCCGGGTGGAGCAGGTAATCACACAGGAGGGAACAGACAAGGAGAGCAGATTTTCAAAATAAAACAGGAAACACAGGACCACACTACGAACCCATGAGGGATGTCTGGAGACAACAACAAACGAGGGAAGTGAGGGCAGGACGGAAAACAAAAAAACAAAAAGGAAAGCAGAATACAAGATGGCGGAGCCACAACAGCCATGTTAAGGTGAATTAAAGAGGTTTTAGGAGGATCTCCACCTCACTCCTCACCCTGTTTTTAATGGCTAACCTTAACTTAACCTTTGTTTGGGCCAAATTCAGCCAAGGTGAGGGTCAGGGGACCTCTGACTCAAAAGTCTGCTGCGGTGCATAGACCTCCACCGGCTTCAACCGACCTACTTTAAGTGGACTTCTGCAGCTGTATCGACGTCAAGAGAGAAGATCTTACTGCCACTGTTTACGATGTTTTGTTAGGCTACACCTAGCCACCTTTTTTAAACAAGCCTTGTGGCTCCGAGGAGAGGATAGGACCTGGAGTGTATCAAACCTCCACACTGTATGGACATACTGAACCGCCTAAATGCTTTTTCCAGCTAAACAAACCTAAACATAATTTTCACAAACAGAGCAGTGTTTGTTTGGATGTATTACCCACAGTGCCTCTCTCCTACCTCAGCCAGGCGACGGTGCGGGTTTGATCTCCACGTTGTTATTAAAAGCAGCCAACATGTCACCCCGCCTGTGACGGCTGTTTTTTCACTCTATATGCAAACGCCATCCTGCAGCACGTCATGGATGGAAGGGTTCTCTGCCGCGGATGAAATGAACAAATTAATAACAAATATCAAAGTATCGTATTATTTACGTGTGTGCCCAAGTTTTGCCTTTAATAATATAAAAAAACAGGAAATGCTGAGTGGCTGTGTGACAGCTCACCTGTTGAAGTGAGACGTCTGCTGTGTCATTAGACTCTGACTGGTCCTGTGTCTGCGTCAGGAATATTTAAATTAGAGCAGGGGTGCCCAGTACGTTGGAGAGGGTGCAGGTGGATGGCGTGCCATTCAGAAAATGTTTCAATGTTAAGTGTCTCATCTATCCTCATGGTGCCTCAAAGATCTTTTAGAACACAGATGTCTCACTCTGTCCTGATGGCCCACGCCAACTATGGACAGAGCTTCCGTGACGTCACCCGTTTGTTTCTGAAGAGCCGTTTTGAGGCTCGGTGGGAGGTTCTGGGACGTGATGACCTCCGCCATGTTGGTAGCATCACATCCGCCAAAACTCCAAATATGGACAAAAAGGGGGAGCACGAGCGGGGTTTAGGGGGGCGGGCGATCGTGGAAGCAGGAAACTCACGCTGTGATACATCAACCGTCTGTCGCTCAAGCGGCAACGCCCATAATTATGCGTAATTTTAAGTCCGGATACAATTGAAACGAGTGAGTTGTAAAAAAATTCACCCCCCGTACAATTGACACTAGAAGAGAACTGATCATCTGAGACCAGAGTGGTTTTTTTGTACCAGGCTGTAAACATGTTCTTTTCTGCTGTGAAGTCGGCCATTTTAACATGGGAGACAGAGGTCTGCAGCCTGATGCCAGTTCAGATGGATGCTGCGCGCTGTGTTATGTCCTTTAATCACGGTGCCAGTGCTCTGGCTCGTTAGTTAGCTAACTTGTTAGCTAGCGTCTGCTAACATAAGTCCGTCCATCACTGACGGGCTGATTAATGTTAAACTAAAGTAGGAAGGCTTAGCTTGCTGTCAGCTGGTTTTACCATTTTAAACACAGTAAAAAGAGGCATTGTTATTTTTATTGCCTTTTATCATCCATTCAGCAGCCTCTCTCTGGACAGACAAATAAAAATTAGACAAACATGTTTTCATATGAATACAGCAGGTCCCAGATGCTTTTAAACCGGTTCCACTCCCAACATGAGAGGTGCCACAACATGTTCCAGATCTGGCACACATTAGGTCCTGGATTACTGCTACATTTTACCATTAAAATATGAAAAAAGATGCAAAAATATATACAGTAAGGACCATCTTGTATCGTGGATAATGCAGTATATGCAGCATATCCTTCAAAGGGAGCTATGGGTAAAGTCAAACCTAAATATAGCCGCTCCTGTAGATAAAACATGTGCCTTCTACAGCACACACTCACATCAAAGATCACTGGCAGCACATTGACACAGGAGGCCGGAGGATCCAATAAAGTGACATTTTTCAAACAAAAAAAGCCCTTCGGCCACCTTCGTCCCCCAAAACCCCAGGACAGCCTTCAGCCAGCTCCGTCCCCGCGTGGATTTTGATCATATTTGTCCCAGCAGTGTCTCTCTTCAGTAAACACAGCAACTTACAGCAAATAAAAAGCTGGAGCGCTGAAGGAGCAGATACAACATCCAGATATCAGACAGCAGCTCCAGCAGACCGTGGACGTTTCCATACTGAGGTGCTTCAGTTCTTATTTTGTCGGCTTTATATTTAAAAACACCTCGTTTTGTCTCAGTGAGTTTGGAAGGTGCTCAGAGTTCATATCCACAAATTCTCTGAGATCTTAACCGAATGAACTCGTGACAGCGAGCCTGCTGGACGGACGTTCACACGGACATTAATTGTTTCCAGAAGCTTCTGACTTTTCTGCAGCGAGCTGACACGTTTGTTTTTGAGATGTCACAACAAGTAGAGAGCAAACCGCCATGATGCTGCCTGTGAGGCTGATCCTCGCGTGAGCTGAGACGCTCTGCGCTCGGGTCTGCTGTGTGCTGCTGAACTTTGACCCCCTGCTGATCCTGATATATACACAAAGACATATTCAAATGTTCCTGTTGAGACACGTACAGTAACAAACTGTCCTCTTACAGTCAGAAGATGCTGCCGCAAAAAAAAAACGACAAGACAGGACTCCCTCAGTCTCTGCTCTCTAATGCAAAAATGCTCCCAGCAACACACATGGTCATCTGAAATATTCAGCTAAACATCACCAACATCAGGGCCAATCAGAAACTGGAAATAAATAAAAAAAAAATTAGTTTTGGAAAATAGTGTTACAACCCAGCTCAGCTAGGGACGGGGGAATAAATAAAATAAACATAATATTAATAGCCCAACAACAAAAGAATATGCATGGGACTAAGTGTGCCTCAGCTAGCCCTAAGCTAACAAAACCAGCATGGCTGTTTACACTCCTAATACAGACCATGCGGAAACGAGTGGCTTAAACAGAAAACAAAAGGGACGCTCGTCATCATGACGCCGACGTAAGGGGGGTGGACGGGTCCACACAAAAACAGCAGAGGGGTGACAACCAAACCAAAACCATCAAAAAATAACCAAAAGGCCTGGGGCCAGTAAAAAAACTGAAGAACAAGACACACTGATCTGATGTTCTTTCACGCTTTTAAAAAGGACAGGAACTGAAATTAGATCAAACGTTTTAATAGACGTTAAAGGTGATTGTAATAAAATATGTTTGTGTTTTTTATTGTTTGAGTGCTGTTGTTGCAGAATGATTGAGCAACACTCTACAGACGTGATGGAGGTCAGTGGCTGAAAGCAGTGTGCTGTCTGCAGCAGTAATGAAGGGACTGTGCAGCGTTTCAGCTTGATTATCGGTTATTGCATCAATCGGGTTCAAAGACTTCCAGAGCTCCACTAACACCACAGCTCAGCGTCTCTGCACAAAAACAACCCTGCTGTCAGCCGCTGGAGCTCCAGGAGCCGCTCTGCTGCTGCTGCTGCTGTCAGAGTTTCAAGTCGAGATCCGTCCCCCTGCTCAACAGACATCCTCCCCTCACGGGGGAAATAACATAAGAGCCTCATCAACGCAATTACTCTTGGCTCTGTATGAAAAGATCGCACCGTGACAGATGTGTCGGCTGGTGGACGGGTCTTTGACCACTGAGACGTTCACACAGGTGCTCACATCCACACGCACAACCTGCTGCACTGAGACGAAGACATTTCTGTCCGTTAGCTGAAGCTCTTGCCGTTGGGTCACCTGTTGAAGCAGCACCTGGCTTCCTCTCAGACAGCTGCAGAGTTAGCAGGTCACGGCGGCCGGAAGGCCTCAGTGTAAGAGGCAGGCTCTGTGTTTAACAGGCTTAGAGAGGACCCAGACTTTTGTGTCTTTCATCCCCGCAGCATCCAGTTAGCTCACTCAAGCACCAACCCCTGTACTTTCCATCTTCGACATGTCTCTCTCTCAGAGTCTCAGCGTCTCTGTAACCTCTCGTGGTCTGTCCTTACCTGGTCCAGTTGTTCCTTCTGTCCGATCCGCTCAGCATCAGCCATGATCGTGCCAAGTTTTTGCTCCTCTGCCTTCTGGCTGTCAATGTGCTGCCTTGTTTCCTCCTGCTGCCGCTTCATTAGCTGCGGCTCCCCCTGTATAGAAAGACAGGACACACAGTGGAAGAACGGGATAGACACTCACGCACACAGGATTTACAGTGGAGCTGTGCCCCTCGATAGCATCATACAGTCAGAGACAGGTCACCTTAAGGTGAGCAACGTACAGACTGAGGTTAGAATCACCAGGCAGGATGGGTAATTATTCAATCTCCCTCTCTTTTGTTGATTTGCTGTGATTTTTTTCCTTAAACGACGTTTAGACTAAAGCAAACAGAGGGAGGAGTGAGGTCATTTTGGTCTGTGTAATAGGCCACAGCCCCTTCACATTCATCTTATGGAGGACAGAGTGGGGGTGAGAGAACCATGCTGATGTCGTTAAAAGGACTAAAGATCTTCGTTAGTGCCCAGGTCGGGTGTCCTGAAGGCGGGCTGTGCTCGCACAGTGGCCATGCTGTGTGCACTTATTAATGTGTATGGTGATCACACCAACCAAACAAGACAAAAAGAGATGACTTCAACTTTCACACTGCAGTGTGCTGCACAAAATGTAATTAGGTCTGGGTGTTTCCTCCTGAGCAGAGCAGGAATGGAGTCTAAACATGCTGTGTTTGCTGCTTGATTTAAGCTAAAATAGAATGTAGCAGGAATGAGTCCTAAACACAGAAACATGTTAGCATGCTAGCACTTCCTGTCCCCTCAGCATGTGTTGTTGTTGGTCAGATGTGTGAAATAAGGTCTGTGGTTAACAGGAGCTAAGCAGGTTTTTATTCTACCACACACACACACACACTGATGACTGTTTACTGTCTGAACAAAGGCTACATGCTAACAAGTGGCTAAATGGGACTACAGACGATGTCATTAAAGGTCATCCAGGTGTTTGTGCTGTAGCAGAGGTCAGAGCGGTGAACCTGGTGGTGCTGATGGTGTAGTCATGTGACCGTGCTGTAGCTGGTTGATTAGCTTTTAGCTTCAGGTGATCATATTTAGGCTTCAAACATCATAAAGTGGAGTTCATTAGTGAAGATGGTCCTGCTGAACTACACCTGTGAGGATCATTACCTATCACAAAATGGAGGAATCCTATTGGCTGTTTGTGGAGGAAACATAGGCGATACTAACTTCCTGGTTGGATGACAAAAATTCATCATCACTACTAGACTCTAACACAAACAATACAGGCTTTAAGCTATGTAAATGTAGGCCAACCAGGGTCCTGTAAGGACGTATTGGTACTTACAAAAGCTGCTTCTACTGCCATCTAATAAAATGACTGTTTATCTACCGGACGCCACTGAACCACAGACAGAGATATGTATCAGCTGCTGTTGTTGGACCACAGCCTTCTCCTCTTCTGCAGCAGTTTAATGACACCTGACTGAATCAGTGACTGCAGCTGTTAATCACGACCAAACTACTCATCACACTCATGACATCAAAACACTGCTGTGGATGGAAAGCTGACCTCTGCTAACATCTGCAGCTCTGTGGTGCTCCCAGTGTTTGATGCTGCTGCTGCTGAGTTAAACACACCCAGCTGACAGAGCCTTTTGTTTCTCTTCACTTACATTTATGGGCTGCAGGGGGGTTAAAGTGATGCACTGCTCTCTTCAGACTCTCTTCAGACACTCTTCAGTCCGGTGCAGATATAACGCACTGCATGGTCTCAGGTGTTCATGAACACTGGACCCACATTCACTTAAGCTGCATAAAAACAAGTTATAAAGAACTGCAACAGATGGCACAGAGCGCCAGACATCATGGAGTCAGTCTGTGATGACATGACGAGACAGACAGAGCCACAGCTCACCTGCCAAGAGGCGTCAGAGCCGGCTGATCACACCAGAATAAGCCCTAATATTTAAACATCGCACTACTGCATAAAATACACTCAACAAAAATATAAACGCAACACTTTTGTTTTTGCTCCCATGTTTCATGAGATGGACTTGAAGATCTAAACTTCATTCCAGATACACAATATTACCATTCCTCTCAAACATTGTTCACAAATCTGTGTAAATGTGTGATAGTGAGCACTTCTGCTTTGCTGAGATAATCCATCCCACCTCACAGGTGTGCCACATCAAGATGCTGATCTGACATCATGATTAGTGCACAGGTGTACCTCAAACTGCCCACAATAAAAGGCCACCCTGAAATGTGCAGTTTTGTCTCACAGCAAAATGCCACAGATGCCACAAGCATTGAGGGAGTGTGCAATTGGCATGCTGACAGCAGGAATGTCAACCAGATCTGTTGCTCGTGCATTGAATGTTCATTTCTCCACCATAAGCCGTCTCCAAAGGCGTTTCAGAGAATATGGCAGTACATCCAACCGGCCTCACAACCGCAGACCACGAGTAACCACACCAGCCCAGGACCTCCACATCCAGCAGGTTCACCTCCGAGATCGTCTGAGACCAGCCACTCAGACAGCTGCTGAAACAATTGGTTTGCATAACCAAACAATTTCTGCACAAACTGTCAGAAACCGTCTCAGGGAAGCTCAACTGCATGCTCGTCGTCCTCATCGGGGTCTTAACCTGACTCCAGATCGTCGCCGTAACAGACTTGAGTGGGCAAATGCTCACATTCGATGGCGTCTAGCACGTTGGAGAGGTGTTCTCTTCACGGATGAATCTCGGTTTACATTGTTCAGGGCAGATGGCAGACAGCGTGTGGCGTCGTGTGGGTGAGCGCTTTGCTGATGTCAATGTTGTGGATCGAGTGGCCCATGGTGGTGGTGGGGTCATGGTATGGGCAGGCATCTGTTATGGACGAAGAACACAGGTGCATTTTATTGATGGCATTTTGAATGCACAGAGATACCGTGATGAGATCCTGAGGCCCATTGTTGTGCCATACATCCATGAACATCACCTCATGTTTCAGCAAGATAATGCACGGCCCCATGTTGCAAGGATCTGTACACAATTCTTGGAAGCTGAAATGTCCCAGTTCTTGCATGGCCAGCATACTCACCGGACATGTCACCCATTGAACATGTTTGGGATGTGCTTGACCGGCGTATACGACAGCGTGCACCAGTTCCCACTAATATCCAGCAACTTCGCACAGCCATTGAAGAGGAGTGGACCAACATTCCACAGGCCACAATAGACAATCTGATAAACTCTATGCGAAGAAGATGTGTTGCACTGCATGAGGCAAATGGTGGTCACACCAGATACTGACTGGTTCTGAGTCCCCAGACCGCCAATAAAGCAGAAACAAAATGCACATTTCAGGGTGGCCTTTTATTGTGGGCAGTTTGAGGTACACCTGTGCACTAATCATGATGTCAGATCAGCATCTTGATGTGGCACACCTGTGAGGTGGGATGGATTATCTCAGCAAAGCAGAAGTGCTCACTATCACACATTTAGACAGATTTGTGAACAATGTTTGAGAGGAATGGTAATATTGTGTATCTGGAATGAAGTTTAGATCTTCAAGTCCATCTCATGAAACATGGGAGCAAAAACAAAAGTGTTGCGTTTATATTTTTGTTGAGTATACTTTACACTATTCACTAACCAAACAGCATTCCAACAGTCCTTGAATGCACCTTTACCAAATGGAAGATCTGATCACAACCACTTCATTAAAAATGAAAAATTATTATATTATATTATAATTATTGTATTGTATAAAATACAAATATATTCTGCACTCCCGAAGCCACAACTGACTCACATGTGACCAACCGTTATGTGACGATCTGGAGCTTTCTACACAGAGGCTGTAAAAATACAAATACTGACTATAGGTCGCAGTGAGTCACACCAGCCAAAACATCCATAATGAATAAGAAAAAACACATATACCCGTATAATTTGCAGTTTTTTGGGAGAAATTGATTTTTTACCAAATCCGGGACAGAACAGACGTTTCACCATGAAAGGCAGGTTATAATAATAACAACAGAACAGAGAACAGCAGGCTGAGCAGGTGCACGGTATTCTAACCTAACACATTGATGGCTATTCAGCTACATGAAGCATAGAAACCACCTCGACAGGTCCTTTATGTAACATATGAACAGTGATTCAGATACTGTAGCATCATCAACAGAACGAATTGATCAAACTCTCCATCTCACTCCAGATCACTAAATCCATTCAACTCTTCATCCTCGCTGTCACTTCTGAACAACTCCGCCAACTCCAGAGGTAGACAAGCCTAGAGGGCCCTCTAGTGGCTGTCAGCGTGACAATAACAAACATGAGAAATTATATAGTTTAATTAAAGGTAGGGTAGGAGATTTCATTCTGATGCACTTTTTGTTAAATTAGTGTAACTTCTCTTTACAATCCGATAGCAACCGATTAGTTCGGCAGTTTGGTATTAAAACGAAGAATATGAATCATCTGTGGAAGCTATAAAACACTAAAAACATCAGCCAATCCTCCGGGTGGACCCTGCGCGGAGTATTGGCTGGTTGTCGCTCTCTTCCTGCACCCACCAGAGAGGTACGTGCATGATGGCCGAAGTCACAGACCACAGCTCGTCTTCAGGTAATGCACGTCCATGTGATTGGAGGCGTGGCTTCGGGGTGAGTTTTCAGAATCAAATTCAAAACCTACCCTACCTTTAATATATAAGTCGCATACCCAGCCAAAGGATGAAAAAAAGTGCAACTTGTAGTCCGGACATTACGGTAGTTTATTATCTACAGCTTGTGGAGCTCCTGTTTATTCACTTATTTTCTGCGTTTGAGTCTTTGACTGTGTTATTCTGCACAAACCATGAGTGTGCTGCGGTGCAGGACTTCATGCTGCGGTGAACACTGAGTGCACGTGTGACAGCAGTATAGAAAACTGCTTCAAAACTCTGATATTTAATTATAATCCACTGTTTAATATGAAGAGGTGTTGCAATTAGCTTGGCAACCACACACTCTCCAGACATCTCATTTTCTCATAATGCTGATGAACTCTGGAGGGAATGAGGAGACAGAGGAAGCCCACTTAACAGGCTCATAAGGCGTGACAGGAAGAGGGTTTTATGATGAGCACTGAAACACATACAGCTACCAGACTTTGGTGAAGGGAAGCCGTGTTCCTCTGCAGGTAATTAAAGGAAAAAGACAGGGAGCAGAGGAGAAGCCTCCAAATAAAAGGTCCAGCGAACAGCGGGCTCACACTTCAAAGGGCCCAGGCTGAATCCCTCATTGAGACGGACTGAAACTGAACCATCTTCGGAGCCGAGCATCTATAGTGCACTCATTGTGTGCTGCTTGAGAACACAGTGTGCACACTAAGACAAACAGCAGGTGGCCTCTGAGAGATAAAGACGGCTAATTTAGCATAATTTAAGAGATGAAGCAATACTTGAACAAACACACGCTGCAAGTGGGTGTGAAATGTGATTATAGTTAAAAGAAAGGCATATCAGAGTTCACTGATCAGGCGATGTGAAGCATGTTTCTGAGGGTTTAATGAGAGGGAAGTGTTTTGGTGTTTTTTTTTATTGTATAACGAGCTAAAACTGAAGCAGAGCGTGCGCTGAATCTTTGGTTTCTTTTTTTTTCCATTCAGGTTACCAACAGAACAAAGACACACAGAGAGGAAGACAGATGAGAGGAGCCATAAAGTCAAGCATGTGAAATCTGCTCTGAGTGAGTGACAGCCAGGGATAGCTGACAGTCTGATGTCGGGCTGTGTGGGTGACAGGGGGTGGCACATGGGTGCTGTCAGGGTTTCATTCAGAGCGCACGTGAAAGCTGTGTGAGAGCAGACGCTTACAGTGGAATAATTCACTCCGAGTGTTTAGACGCGACCAGACCATTCACGGGGAAAAAGCTGCTGATGGTGACGTTCTGTGACAGGACGGAGAGTCGCAGCGAGTCGCAGACTCACGGAAACAGGAGAGTAAAGACAGGGAGAGAGGAGCATGACAGCAGAGTCTGCTGGGTGTGGAACGCTGAGGCAGAATCTGTTAGCATCTCTAGGAAGACCTATTGACATCCTGTCAGAGGAGCGGTGGAGGGGTGATTGTTAAATGAAGAGTGAAATATGAGTGGCTGACGGGACAGGGGATGACACCTGACAAATTGGTGGAGAGGATGTAAGAAGACAGAAATCATCTTTCTTTAATGCTGAGCCAGGATGTCAATATCCTCTTTAAAAGGGTCACAGGCTGCATTAAAGATGTATGCGGGGCTGCCGTGCAGTTTAAATAGCAACACATCGGCGCTGCTTTAAATCAGCTACACTTTTGTTTGTAAAGTGCCACCTCACTCACAGGCAGCCGGCGACGGCAGATAATGGTGTTTGCTGTTGTAGGAAAATACAGAGATGGAAGAGAGAGAGAGAGAGAGTGGGTGAAGCACCAAACCCTCCCTCGCTGATCAGATCTCCTGATAAGCCGTTTCTTTTATTCACAAACCCTTCTCATTCCCGCTGCTTTCCATTCCTCCACTTCAAACCAAGTCAGCCAAGCTCAGCTACACAAACGCACAAGAAAGACGCCTTTAAACTGAAGAGGAACACAAACCCAGACATCCTCCACCCTTAAAAATAACAACACAAGCCTATACTGAGTTCTATCAGCAATTAACCGAACATGTGGAGTCACGCCAGGGGCCATCACACTGCAAAGAGGACAAGACAAGACCAGAAATGAGGATTAAACAAGGACACGATAAAACACAGTTATTAACAACATAAACGTTCAGCTGTATTTTTATGGACAGAAACTGTACTGTATATATTGGTCTGGGATACAAACATATGTGGACGATGGTCGTCCTCCATCTGTGTCTGCTGTCCTCCATGTCTCTGCTTCCTGTCCTCACATTCAGCCTTTCTAAAGTCTGATGAAGGGTGATGAGGTCAGAGGTCAGGACAGACAATTTCTTTGAGCTGTTTTCATGCAGACAGACACACAGTGATCATCTACCTCCTCACTATCTGCTCTGAAGCTGCAGCAATGATCAGTGAAGGAAGTTTGGTCTGGATACAGGAACATAATCAATCAATAAAAGCAGACCAGGTCACATTGTGTAGCCTGTAGACAGGTAACACACAAACCTGGGCTAATTTAGGAGGGGAGAACTGCTACCCCCGCCCTCTCACCCATAGTTAGCTGGGATAGGCTCCAGCCCCCTGTGACCCTGCACTGCAGGACGAGGCGGATTCAGATGATTGATGGATGGACTTGCTTTTGGATTCTTCTGCCCCCTAGTGGCAATAAAAACTGTTGATAGAGATCGAATAGATTTAATTTATGAAGAGCTTGGATCTGTGTTGCGGGTCTCGGACGGATTCGTCCAAACACTGACTGAAGGAAGAAAAGTTCTCTGAAGCTCGGCAGTCATTGGAAATGACAGGCACTTTTGAAAAGCTGACCATTACTGCTCTGACATTTCCTGTCATGTTAACAAGCGTGTGTGAGAGCATATAAACGGGGGAGGCTGTCACTGAATAGTTATTGCTTTATACAATAGCCTTAATCATGCAAATGGGCTTTTACCCATTTGATCTGAAATGGCTGAAAAGCTCCTGACTGACCAGATGTATTGGAGCATTAACTCAGCAGACAGCATCTTGATGAAGCAAAATTCCATTAAATGTGTGCATGAAAGTAGAGCACTGCTGAGAACGGGCTGAGTGGCTTCATGGGAACGTGCTCTGAGATGTAAGACTGAATGTAAGTGTGGGGGAGCAGCAGATAGAGAGCTGATTTAAAAGCAAACGTGTCAGAGAGAAGCCCGGCCAGCCCGGCTTCTCTGTAAAAGTCTTCAAAAAAAACAAGTGGGAGAAAATTGCAGGCGGATAATAACAGGATGAGACGGCAGAGAGATGACATGTGATGGACTTTTTTCTCTGGTCAGCAGAAGACGGTGGTGGTGAAGTCTGAAAATGCATTTAAGCTCCCTGTGTCTGGCCTCAGCTCTCCTTTCATAAAGTCCAGGCCAGACAATGGTATCATCTACTTCCTGGTGCAGAGATGTCCTCTTCCTCCCAGAGTTTACCACACAGACTGTTACACAGACTGATACAGTTATGGACGGAGCATCAGTGATGTTACCCGTGGGTTTCACACTGTCAGTCAGCATCTGTCACTCAAAGCAATCATGCCAGGGGGCAGCAACCTATGCAGGGAAACCCGGACCTCCCTCTCCGTGCCACCTCTACCTGCTCATCAGTGAGGCGTTCCCAGGTCAGCCTAGAGAAATAATCCCTGCAGTGCATTCTGGGTCTGCCCTGGGAGGTCTCTCCTGGAAGGACATGCCCAGAACACCTCACCAGAGAGGGTGCATCCTAACCAGGTTCCAGGACCACCTCACCTGGCTCCTCTCAAAGCAGATGGGCTTCCTCAGAGCTATGTTGTCTGGAACTCTATGCTCCTGGTAGGTTTCTCAAGGCAAGCAGGCCTGAGGTGAAGATTCAGACTAACGTGATTCTCACAGCCCTAAAGGACAAACTACAAAGTACTACTACTACAAAGGAACCTCGAGTCCAGTACCTGATAGGATACCCAGGGCCCCATGATAGAGCCAGACCTGGGTGAGGGACTCACTGCTGGACACCTGCTGTCTGTGTCGACCCCCATGGGGCCTGTCAGGGAGGCGGCTGACGGTGGAGGACGTGGCAATCTGGCCCTTTTTTGCTGAAACTGTCTAATTACGTGAAGTCTTCATGTGGGGTAAAGGCTGTAAACGTGTTTATTTCTGAAGTTTAACTGAGAGGTCTCAGAGGATTGACTGACAGCTCTGTGCTCAGACAGACACACTGGATCAATACAAACATTTTACACATGAAATACAGACACCATCTCATCCTGTGGGTCAAACACACACATGAGAAAAATCCCTGTCTGAGCACGGCTGCTCAGAATTTCAATGAAAATGTTTGGACCATAAATACCGATCAAGGCTGAATAAAGTCCTGTATGAGGACTAAGTCCTCACACAGTTCTTACAGAGTCCACATGAAGCTAGATAGACAAGCTGGCCCGCTTGTCTATCTGGGATGTTTTAGTTTACGTCTTTAATAGATGCTAAACTAAAGGAACTCTCACATTTCTGTGAGTCATCAATGAAGAAGCAGCTCATACAGGTTCTCTTATTAAAGCATCAAAGAACGTAGCAGCAGTGTTTACAGTGTCAAACAGTGAACAACCACTTTCCACCCAGCTCTGCAACAATGACTGATTTATAACCGTCTTCATTCTGAGTGCAGATGTCACTGGCTTTTATAATAACTTGATGTGCATCGCTGCAGCAACATCCCTCAATATCTGCCTGTTTCTGACCCACCGTCTCCCTCGTACTCACAGACCCCCCCCCCTGCTTATTAAACCCTTCATCTAAATGTGTAGTTCTGATTAGGAGGAGGAGGAGGAGGAGCCAACAGTAAGAGTTCCTACACACTCATGGATTCTAAAATCTCAGCGTGGGGCATTTTAGGCGATGATGAAGGAGGTAATGAAGGAGGCTGTTCAGAGGCTGCCGGCTGGAGGGTGAAGAGCCTGAGGTCAGCCTCCCTGCTGGGTTCATGTCGGCTCGTCCTGAGAGGCTGAACAGATCACCATACAGCAGGAAGCCGCCATGCTAATCAGTTGCTGAGGGCACGAGCAGAGGACCTGAGGGGTGCAGGGAAGCTGTTGGCTTCCTCTGGTTCATGCTGTTGTCAGTATGACTGAACCCTGAAGCATGCTGGGATAAAGCTGAAGGGACATAAGCATGGCTAGATGGTTAGAGCCACAGAGATGAGAGCGGCGAGGTCAGAGTCAGGTCTCCGCTTTTATTTACCAGCTGATGTATAATGTGTCACCTGGACTTTTAGTGCTGCTTATATGAGAAGCAGGAGGAAGAGGAGTCAGTCATCAGCAGGAGGAGGAGCAGTCTCTGTGCACTGTGTGAGCAGAGTGCTGCAGAGCTGCTGGTCCCGGGCGGGGACAGCTGCTGGAGTCTCTGTCTGCAGCGTCCACAAACATCTGATAGGACAGCTCTGGTCCACACATGGACAGAGGAGAGCTGGATCCAGACTCCATGATCCCCGACAGAAACAGGAAGAGACAGACGCCGCACAGACTGAGAGCATCTTTAGAATAAAACTGAACGATGTCTTCTGTAATTGCAGCTTGTATCACAGTTTGTTATTGATCATGTTATAGTTGGATTGCATTTTGAACACTAACTGTGTTCAAAGCCATCTTGGCTCCTGCTGCGTTTCCCACTTCTCCTGCAGCCGCTCCCGCAAAGGGATTTATTGGAGGTCTACTCTATGGCTGAGGGTGTAGCTACACTATGACAGAGGTGGCCTGATTTTTACAAGTTCCTTTGTCAACCACAACTACACACACACAGACACAAACAGACACACACACAGACAGACAGACAGAAACACACACAGACACACACAGACACACAGACGCACACAGAAACACACACAGACACACACAGAAACACACACAGACGCACACACACACACACAGACAGACACACACACACACACACAGACGCACACAGAAACACACACAGACACACACACACAGACGCACACACACAGACAGACAGACACATACACACACACACACACACACACACAGATGCACACAGAAACACACACACACAGACACACACTCAGACAGAAACACACACACAAGGAATTCAAACATTTGATTTTAGCATTCAGCTTGAGGATAGTAAAGCAAAGCGATCGATAGTTGCCCGGCACAGTTTCTGCCTGTGTCCATCTGTGAGCTTTAAAGTCAAACACAGCATCAGTACATCACGGTGAATCACACACACACACACACACACACACACACACACACAACTATTGGAGAATATGGAGATTTTCTGTGTGTGCAGTTCCACTTTCACTGTCATCATTAAGAACCTATTTACCATGTAAGACAGAATAAAGGGCTGAGGGCACGGCTGAAGGCGTGGCGCTCAGGGAAGAAACAAAGCAAGTGTTGGCCAAAAATAACCCAAGGCTATTTCTTTATGTTTCTACCTGATAAACATCCAGAAATCCACTAACAGCTTCACAACTGGGAGGCCAGATGAACGACCTTGGGCTCAATGGATCAGAGACCCTGGGAGTTTTATTCTTACTCTCACCTAATAAAAAAACTGTTGGAGAGCACACACCAGCAGCATATGTTTCAGTCTTAGTAGTACTGAGCAACACTTAATGTGCCAAGCTATGATTCATAATATCAGTGTGTGTTATGGTAACAGATGCAGCCTGCAGGCTGGAAAGGTTTAAGGATTATTATCAGGCCATTAGACTGAAGATATTCATGAAGAAAACACAGAGATCATTTCAAGATATTCTCTCCAATAACTCTGATCGCCTGGAAGAAGTTAAGGATGCAGAATGAATGGGTTAATTAAACAGTCCAGACCTGCTGGACAATCAGCAGCACACGTATGAGCAGCAGAGCAGGTCAGTGCTAACAACTCCCACAAGGACAGTTCCTGCAGTCAGAGTCCGAGTGTTCGTTTTATGCAGAGATCAAGCTTCTCCGGCTTTTTCATGGCTGCCATGAACAAACCCTGTGTAACTTTTTCTGTCGTGTCAGGTTGACAACACTTGGTCCAGCTAAGAGGTTTCTTATATGATGGGGGAGTCATGTAAGCATCAAAGCGGGAAATCTGATCCTTCACAGCGGCAGAGACTGAACCAGTGTTTATCACCCGGCTGTAAGCACGGTTATTTCTCCTCTGTGTTTACATTTGAGCCAGCCTCGAGCGGACCGGGAAGAGCCGCACTTCCATGTTGGTTCCACTTCAACAAGCAGATTTGTATTTATTTACATGACCACAGGAAGATGAACAAGCACTGGGCGACAGGTTGGAGTGTCTCAGACTGTAAGCTGCAACAGAGCGCCACAGAACAAGTCCTAAAACCTGACATTTGTCATGTGACCGTGCTGTAGCTGCTTTATAGCTTAGCATTGGCTTTTAGCTTCTGGTGATCATATTTAAGCTTCAAACATCATACAGTGGAGTTCATCAGTGAAGAGGATCCTGCTGAACTACACCTCAGAGGATCATAAACTTTAACAGTAGAGGAACACAGGAGATGCTAACTTCCTGGTTGGACTCCAGAATCAAAACAACATCATCCCTGCTTCACCTGTGTGCAGTGACCACGACAACATGACATAACATGGGTGACATCACTCATATTTTTTTGTGGGATTTAGCTGATAATGTTGGGGTCTTGCTGGAGGCATGTAAAGCTTGAAATGATCTTTTGAGTCATGCAACCAAACATTTACATATATGACACACATTTAGAGGAAAATAGAAGGTTCAGAGTCACTAAGATGATCCACTGGTTCAAGCTAAAGAACGAAGTTATAAAAAGCAGACAGCTAGCATGGAACTAATATGGATATTTATAGAAAACCACAGCACCTCTGTAACTGTTCATACTGTACTTTTTAACTGAATGTCTTTGGATCTTTGTTTTGATCATTTCTTGCCAATTGTGTTGCATTGTCAGTTTTTTCCAGCAGCTGTGTATGACACTGTGTGGGACTACAGTTAATGACTTCAAAAACAAACAAACATACAAACAAACAAACAAACAAACAAAAGCAATTACACACATATAATTGTAGCTGTTAATTTATCACATTCATCATGAATACTGATGAGCTCATTGTGTTACACAATGTGCTTAAAAATGCTTGCGCTCCAGCTGCTAAAAGCATTTAAAAACACACAGGCTCATTATTTGTGCTACATAAACAATTAGCCAAGCAACAAAAAAATATCCTTCTCTAAACAGGGAACTTGAGTCTGAATGTCACTTGATATTTGCTAATGTGATTTGTGCTTGGACGTTAATCCATGTGTAAATTATAAATGCGTGTGATTAAGGCTCAGGATGTGGTACTGTAAATGATGGGAGTCCGCTCTGAATTCTAATCATCTGGATGTTTGTCAGCGGCGGCTTGTTTCCTGCCTGCAGGGCCACACTGATGCTGTGTGTGTGTGTCTCTGGTGGGTTTATTTCATTCTAATGTGTGTGATGATGATTTTTGTGAACAACTGGACGGTGCGCAGAGATCCTGGACTGTGACTGCAGACGCCTGGTTAGCATGTTGACAAGCTAACAGTGAACTTGTGCTACAGGAGCGGAGAAAACAGACTGTGGCATTCCAGACTCCAACACCCAGAATGCACCTGGCTTTGGTGATGGGTTCATATCTGGACTAGTTTGGGTCTTGGTTTTAGACCTGGTTAGGGACGCGATCTGGTTTCGAGCTGATTCTGGAGTAGAGTGGTTCTGGACTTGATTTAGACTGCTTTTGGACTAGGTTTTGAAATAATTTGGGTCTTGGGTCTGTGCTGGTTTCAGACTTTGGTGTAGACCTGGTTTTGAACTAGATTCAGGCTGTTTTTGGCCTTATTTCTGAACTGATTTTGATCGTGGAAGTGAGTAACTCTCAGCTCTGCAGCCTCCATCTCCCCCTCTACTTCTTCTGCTGGTGTAAGTCCAGCATTAAGCTGTGGAACAGGTGGAGGTTTGGACTGTGAGCAGCAGTTGTTTAATCTTCATTTTAACTCGCCACATAAACATGCTGTCATTAGCATTTATATCAAAACACCCCGGAGTGCAGCCGTCATGTTGGCTGAGATCGTTCCTCCGCTGTCTGAAAGCTGCTTTTTGGACGACGGGTGGAGAAAACGCAGATATGAATTTATCTGTGTGGGACACAGTGTGATACGCTCAACTCAGAGGCGACCTAATTAATTTTTCCTGTACTGCGCCGCTCGTCAAGTTGTTTTTTGATTAGGTTTTTAATTGTTTTGTTACAACTGTGACAGCAGTTACTAATGAGCTGTGTTGTGTGGCAGGGAGCCCGCTCTGTGTGTGAGGACTCGGAGGCTCGGACAGAGCAGGGTGGAGGGTGGAGGTCTGCCAGTCATTGATTACACCGTGGCTGTTCTGAAACGGTGTTTATTCCTCTCACAGCTTCTCCGTCAGCTTTGTCATCCAGTGATGGATGCACAGTGTGTGCTGCGTCAGGGCTCATTTTGTTGGTTGGAGGCACTTTGACTGGTGTGCTCCGTCAGACTGATCATAATTGTTGTTTTATAATCACGTCCTGCTGTTCAACAGCTTTAACATGAAAAAAACATTTCAGACACGCACACATTTGTGGGTCTGTCTGTTCTAACGGCGAGCCCCCGAGCGGAGGAGTCAGCTCGCCGTGAACATCAGGACTGCTCCCTCCCCTGAAAGTCTTCCGGGGCGCCCCACCAGATCCATCTGTTCAGACCGCTGGTGCCGGGCAGCCCCACAATGCCTCCCCTCAGATCTGTTGGAGGACCCACACACCTTCCTGTTTGGCTGATGGCTGAACCTCACACACACACACACACACACACACACACTGTGACTGGGCATGGCTGCTGCACACACAAAGGCATTAGGTTGGCATGTGTGCATGCAGACATATGATGAGGCCAGATGCCATTCTACACATATGTAAAATTACAGAAAGGCAGCTACCGACGAGAGGTCCAGTGTTACAATGTGGGTGACCCGCTGCAGCACCACAATGACTTCTACATATTTTGACATTCATAACAAGCCCACAGGGTGACAGGTTCAGTCAGTAGGGGTGGAACGGTTCACCAAATGCACGGTTCGGTTTGCAGCAGATAGAAAGCAAGCTCACCATTGCTCATCACATGCTAGTTGGATAAACTGAACTCCATTGACTACGCTAGGCTAAGCTAACATTACTGCTGTCAGCATTTTTCTTATTTTTGCCATATAAATATGCTGTTTACGACGATGACGGGACCAGCGGCAGCTTTGTGCATGACTGGATGCAGAGTGGTGCGGGTCTCCTCTCTGACTCTGACTCTCGGCTCAGGGTTGCACCGTGAGGCCAGAAACTGCAGAACAAAACGTGCTTTCACGTCAGTATCCAAAAGTCACCAGAGAACGTCAGAGATTTATCACTAGTTGCTTTTGACAGATAAAAGATTTTGAAAGTTGTTAAGTTGCAAACACTGGTCTCTGTGCTGTGGTAAAAACGCCTCCCTGCATTACTGGATGCGCACCGAACAGAACACGCACCCCGAACCGAAACACGTGTACCGAACAGTTCAGATTTTATTCCTGAATCAGTCAGTGTATCAAAATAAATTATTTCCTCACCATCCAGCTTATATAGAACAAAGACAAGGACCTCCAGAATTCCTATAAAAGTACAGAACAAAAGCCAAACACTACAGTGCTATGTTAGAACTGGCATCATTAATTCACAGCGCACACACACACACACTGCACAAGGTCGGTGATTATCTGCTCCTAACAAGGTTGTGTTTTCAGACCTTGAGTCTTGTCTTAATTTTAGACCCGGTGCATCTTAACTACAGCCCTGAAATATTGATGCAGCCTTGTGTAGTAAATATGTTCAAACGGGCACTAATTTCACTCTCACTAATGAAAACCGGTCAGCGAGTTTTCTAAATGATGGAATCTAAGCAGCAAACAGGCGATTTCCTTCATCAGGACACACGGACAGACTTCTGAGGGAACACATCGTCTTTAACTTGACAACAGCGACACCTGTGGAATTTAAGTGAAGTGCAGTCAGCTACTTGAGTGTTAGTGGGAATTTACTGGTGCTGTGTTTGTGTGTCTGTCTGCATGACTGTTAGCCCATAGAACAGAGGATATCTGAACCTTTCAGAGCACAGTGGCATTTGCTGCCTGTTGTATTTTAATTGTAATAATACTCCAGTCTTTCTTCCCCTGCTCTTTATTGTAAGTGCATCTGCACTCACAGAGAAGAAACTCAACAAAAACACCTTTTTAACTCAAACCTCCAGACTCCATTGTGACATCTACACACCAGTCAGTGTAGCACAGCACTCTGCAGACAGATGATTAGATTATTTTTTTCTGTAATAATGAGTTATTGACCGGCCAAAGAAAGGCTCTCTGCTCTTCATCCTAACTTTACCACCTCGTGCATGATCAGATAAAACAGGCTCTGACTGAGATCCAAATACAGTCAATGATGGAATAAGGTGTGAGCATGGAGGGGATCTCCTCCACTGGATACAGCACACAGGGTTCTTCCTGTTGCTGCCAGATACACAGATGCATTTTAACTGACATCACTGGAAAAAAATCCACCATCCGGTTATGACTACCACACACGTCACAGACATAATGAGCACAAGGAGCTTGTATCTGCTGTTAAAAGTGTAACAATGAGCAAATCCATTTCAACAACCTCTGACACTCACTTTATAATTTATGAATCTTAGATCAGACCTGAATGTGTCTCAGTTCTTCTCCTTCTGCCTAACAGGTCCCAGATCATTTAATTTCATACGTGCTAAAGGTTCCTTCCATCTGATGAGACAGCTCTTCAATTGAGAGCTATAAATAATGACTAATCCCTGTGGAGGCGCCATTTTGGAGTCATGTGTATCTCAGGTTATCTAAAAGAACTGGTGGAGTGGAAGAGGAACAAATACAAATTTAGGAACTTATATACAGAGACCCAGTTTTTGTACCTGGATATTCCTTACTGTTAACGTTTTAACATGGACATCCTTTCCCAACATGTACAGATCCATCTTGTCCTAGCAGAGACGGTGATGTCACTGGGTTGGTTGGTGTGGAAGTCTGACAGTAGCTAGCATTAGCTAAGCAGCAGTGACAGCTTTGACAGTGAAGCTAACAGTGATACAAGGGAGGTCACGCTGTACTGTCACTGGATGTAGTGATGGAAGAACCCTCCCGTTAGCCATAATGCTAGCTGTCTGTCTGTAGTGACCACTGTGTAAATGGGCATACTGTGGAGGGGACAGTCACTGTTCATCTACAACTAACGATGCTAACTACAGTCAGTGCTTCAGCTTCTCTTTATAAGAATCTGTTTAAATCCAGCCAAGCAGTGTTACACAGAGCAAGAAACGAAATCAGTGACAACAGGTCACGAAGCATAGAAGTCACACACACACACTGCAGCATCCAGCCCCCCCACCCTCAGCCTCTATGAGCTGTGTGCACCAGCCCTGTGGCCAGATTTGTCAGTCTGGTTTTCATGCATCATTTTTGGAGCAGGCCTTGTTACTTAGTGAGTCAATCAAAACAGATACGTTTGCTTCTTAGCTGCAGCTGAGAGACTGACTGAGATGAGAAGGATGGTCATTATTATTTTTAGCTCACTGTTATTTAACCTTGACACCAAAGAAAAGGGCAGAATGTCCGTCAGTCACTCTGCAGAGCGGTCGGTCAGTCAGACAGGCGGTCAGGCAGTGACAGACAGCGCACGGACCAAACAAACAAGATCCACACTGTGATAGCATGTGTGTGTGTGGAGGGCGGGGTCAGGCCAGGCCACGCTGGGACTCTCATTAAATAATTACAGCCCGGGGTCAAAAAGCTGTGAAAAAAAGTGACAAGGTCGCTGCGCCTGTCAGCTGAGGACACTGAGAGAAAACTGGAGAGCGGAGCTCCAGCGTTGTACTCCAACTATCAAAGACACCATATAAAAAGATGATGAAACCAAACGTGGAATCAGAAAGACACTTTGATATGCACTGTATCAGAACTCGTTCTGTGATGAAGCACTTTGGGACATGAAAGCCGCTCGCAGTGGAACCTTTCCTGTTCCCCAGCAGTGGCTGCATTCACACCGACAGCAGCCAATGGCAGCGCAGAGAAGTCCATTTGGACTGGAACAGCTTTTTAATGGGGATTAAATGGAACATGCTCAAACAAACAAACATTAGTGGTTAACAAGCTTGGGGGCACAATATAAACGACCTGCACGAGACGGCGGCATCCTTCACTCCGTACCTATGACGGCGGCCATGACACAACCGGCCAGCACGTGTGGGAGAGAGCATGAAGAAGTGAACACATGACATGTGATGTGATGTGATGCTGTGTGTGTGTGCATGGAGGAAAACACAGTGAAGGATGAGATGTGTGATGAGGACGCAATCTGTAGAGGCGTGTCCCTCACAGCCTCCAAAGGTCACAACAGTGCTTCTTAAATGGGATTATCTGGTCATTTGTTGTGACGCACCGCCCCTGTTGCCTAGCAACCTGATGTTGACATTAACAATTTAACGTTTGCTCTTCACCTATTACATCCTAACTTGTGGAAAGTTCACTGTGTTTTACTGTAAAGTCCCAGTGTACAACTGAGGCCTGTTGGTGTGACCTTTACAGTCTGCATCAGTGATCCACCTCTGAACTGGCACAGTTGTTAACATTAAGTTTCTTGACACCTACTGTTTCTAGACTGTTTCCTACCACCATGGACTGACCCTTCTTACCCCACCTTAAGGGTACAGGTTGAATCAAGTCTTTTGGCATACACAGTACTGAACTATTCCAGACAGGCCTCTTAGTTTGCAGCCGACACAATGTAGCAAAAACTGCAGTTCCTTCAGTGTCCACTCGAGGCTTGTTCCAAAAACGAGTCAATCCCACAGCCCCGCCTGTTGTTGCAGCCAAAAGCCTGCACAGTAGAGGTTGAGAGGTGGAGCCACCCATGTTAGCTTGGAGCACACCCCTCCTACTTTTTTTCTTAGCTTGGCTGCTCCATTGGCTGCACAGCAACCAGGTCAGTGTGATCAAAACAAGCTAACAAGCTATGTACCACCCCTGGGAAAGTTATGTGAAGAGTACTTTCAGATTTTTAGGTGTGTCCGTGTCCCGTCCACTAACATGGAGGAGATGGGGTTTATGACCTAAACTGCAGCCACCCAGCAGGGGGGGCGATCCAGACGCTTTGACCTAACATCAGGTTAGCTGTCACGTTGTCCGTCTCTCCTTAACCAGAGAGAAATGAACATTTGCAGCCTTGTCTATAGATGATTTCGTCTCAGCTCCACCTCTCTGCCCATATGTGGATAAAGCAGGAGTTTGATGGAGATGCAGAAGTGATGATGACTCTGTTAAACCAGTGTAGCTGTAACTGCTCCCACTGCTGCTCTACACATGTGAATTAAAGGCTAACAGCTGAGGCCACTGACTTTCAATCTGTATGGGATCAATACGGCTCTCACACAGGCACTGCTTTTTTTTTTATGCCTTCTCATCTGTCCGGCACAAAGCAAGATAAGAAACATTAAATTACATTCCTCCATCCTTTCCAAATCAAATCACATTCCTGAGTTGTATTATCCCGCTGCCTGTGCATGCTAATCCAATCAACCGGTGCCGAGGCTCCCTTCACCCGGCTCCGAGATAACACGCACAGAATCGAATGATCCTGTAGGAGAGGGATTTATGAATGAAGCAATCCAAGAGGAGAAACACTCCTGAGTAACATTAACCCCGGAAGAGGCTGACGGTGAGAGCGTCCACCCAGGACCACAGCGAGCTCTTACATTCAAGGACCCTCCTTTAAAAGTCGCTGCTGTTCTGGATGTTTAATATTTCCTCGGTTCAGCTCGAGCGCACGGCTTGTCTGCACACTGAATAAGGTTAGCGGTGCATATTTCTCTTTTTATTCAAAGCAGATCAATCTCCTTTATGAAACACTTGTTGGGCTGATTGGCACAGGGAGGGAGGGGGCTGAACGGCCGCTTCCTCTCCAGCTCACAGGTGAGCGCCACGGCCTGATGAAGAAACCCGAATTAATGCTGCTGAAAGATGATTGATTAAAGGAGGAACACTGGATTAAAATCAATAGCTGCACTGCAATGCTCAAGTAGAATTTTATTGTTCTAGCCGTGTTGACTGGCCCCGGCTCCGTTTGGGATCGATTTATCGAGCAGTGTTTTGTGCACTGAAGGCAGAAAAAAGGAAATATTCACGCAGTGTTTCAGTGACTCAGAGCTCCAGAGCTGAAGACACATTCAGAAGCACGTTACTGGGAGGCCGCTTCCTGGATCCTATGCAGCGTGTTATGGCGGCGAGCGTTCATGGCGGCAGCTGTAGGAGATATTATTCAGCCCCCTCAGCAAGACATCTCTTTAATGGCCAACGTGGGAAAACTGCCAGCTGGTTTAAAAGTTCACCCTGTAATGTAGAGTTTTTTTATTAACTCGAAACAAAAGTGGCACACAAAAAAAAACAGGAGTTTGCAGCGTAATGTGACATAAGCAGAAGGAAGAACATGGAGAACAGACAGAGGGGGATCAGAGGGAAAGTTTGGCAGGAAGCCGAGGAGAACTTCTGATACCACATCTGGAGAACAGGAGAAAAAAAACTGTAAAAAAAATTACAGCACTGAAATAAATTCCTAACAAAGAAAATGGAGATGATAGAGCCAGACCTATACCGAGATAAAAATAGGAGAAGGAGACTGAGCTTGTTCCTTTTGGAAAAGCTACAGCTCGGCTTTAGAAAGAGTAAGTGCTGCTGTTTTTCCTTTGCTGCACCATGACACAGGAGGATGTAGAGTAAGGTGCGGTAACACATGTCCTAATATCATAATGAATCAGTGCACTCTGACGATGGTGCAGGGCCCATTAGAGTCTGCACAGTGTGCTGGGAGATGGATGCTCTGGGTGGAGGAGCTGCCTGCTCACACCGCTCTGTGCTACAAAGCCTTTCTGCAGGCTGCTGCTTTGATGAGTGCAGTTTCAAAACTGAGCTACGCTCTAGAAAAAACAAACAAAATAAACAATGCAATGCTTCTGCTGGGTCATGGGTTGGGTGGCAGATTAGCAGTGGGTGCTAAGACCCCATTCACACTGAGCAAATCAATCCATCTAGAGCGGGATTTGGACCATATCTGGATATATCCAGATTGAGTTCAAGCCCCTCTCGGAGGTGGATCTAGCCGGATTGGTTTACATCTGGCTCAGGTCTGAAAGTTCACTTAGCTGTGGACTGTCTGGGTCTCAGCTGCACACTGACAGACTCGGCAACTAAATGTCCGAGCTAGCTCATTTTTGTGATGCTAAAAAACAGCTTTTTATTTAGAGTATAGTACGCCCCCCTGTGGACTACATGGATCTGCTGTCATGGCTTCCTGGATGGACCCTCCTCTCTGTGATGTGACTGTTTGCCGCCAGCTGACAGACTGAGACGTCTCTGAGAGACGAGCGCGGCGAGGGGAGGATTAGCGTCCGTGTTGCAACCAGTAATGGAGACAGAGTGGCGGCGGCGGCGGCGGTGGCGAATAGCCGGGAGTCACTGATGATAAATGGCTGTATTTAAATCAAGTTGCTTCCTTGCTCATTTTTTTCTGCCTCATCAACAACACATGTAAATGTTTTATGTTCAGCAGCCTACATGTTACAATTTATGGAGCACATCATTAGACCATATGTCGCAGAGTGGATGGAATTCTAATGGCATCTGTGTGTGTGCAGTGAATAATAATAAACTAAACTCATAAATCCCTGAAACCATTAATACCTGTTACCGCACAGGATAAATGCCACTTTATACTACCACCTAAAGATGAATATGAGTAGCAGGCTGACACACACAAACATTTAAATCCAGTCTCAGGTACAGTTCCTCCATATTCTGTGACTTCAGCACCTTTTTAGGAAAAAGGACTTTTTCGGTGTGCAGAGCTCACGCTGCAGCTGTAACTTAGTTAAAGTCTGTGGTGACAGACGGATGGTTTCTGCCATATGGATCAGAGCGCCAGAGAGTTTCAATTAATAAGAATATGTCACAGTGTGTGACAAGACTGTTGTCTTTTGCTGGGAGAGCCTATGAACCATCACTGTCTGTCCATCTAGGCCCATCTGCAGAGGTCCTGATGTCTACAGCACACATGAACATTTTTTTTAACACTTCCTGTTCCAAAAAAAAACCCTTTATCAGGGGCAGACATGGGCCGGGATGCCAGGTGAGAGATAAAACACACAATGTTGTTAACAGGACCCCTAATGGCCACGGCTCAACGTTCAATCGTTGAAAAGAAGGGCTGCCACCAAACATGGTGGCATGCAGCCAGTGAGTCCTGATGACTGGGCCAGCGGCCACATGCAGAGCGCACCGTAAGCAGGAAAAAGCAATGATTCTCATGATGGGTGCGTCAATGTGGCCCAGCAGAGGGAGGGGACTTCAGCTGAAAAGCAATACATACACAACTCATCAGCCACCCCCTGCTCAGCAGCAAGCAGCCAGTACACAAAGCTAGCAGCTAGCATGTGAACAGAACCACCATGGAGACCAGAACTAATCAGAACTGATCACGGAGGAGCAGATGCCTCGCTTCAACCTTCTGAACCATCACGGAGGTCACACCCTTGGAAAAGGATGGACACTTTCCAAAAGATTGGCTGCTATCTGCGAGGATGACCCATCTGTCAGTCATCATTCTGTCACCAGCTGGCTTCAGCCAATCAAATCAAAGAGGACAAACACTAAGCTGCTGATGATCCTTACAGTTAGCAGGTTGCAGTTAGCATGTATGAGGAGGGACATATACAGCACAGACAGTAAACACAGTCAGGGAGGGCGGTCTCTGAGGGTCCAGGATATCTGACCATATAAGTCTATAATAAGAAACATGATCTCATGTTGTGTTTAGTCTGCACATGTGCAGCCATCTTGTAAATCTAACATGACGTCTGCTTTCAGCCATGTTTGGGTTTGTTGTTGGCGTCCTTTAAACACTAAGGTTGAAGCGGTGCCCCTCCAGTATATAGACACACATCCAGCTGCTGTATCAGTATGGACCCATGGCCGACTTTTTATTGACGTGACACAAGCCGGAGCCTGAGAATGTTTTCTGAGAGGCTCCGACAGGCAGACTTTGATCTGGAGTATTGCTCTTTAAAGTCCCGGCCGTCTCCTCTTTTCCAGGAAAAAAAAAAGGACTCTAATTGCTCTTCAAGGCTCTTGATGTGAGACGCAAGCACAAGGAGAGTCCTCCTGACACAGATCATCATGTGTTAAATATTGAATCGTTGCTGTGTATAAGGAGATGAGTGCCCATTCATTTTTAATTGGCCTGGCCAGCGCTGCGCCACACTTCGGCTTTCGAATAGATGCAGAGGAAGAGTGTTTCCTGTAGATGAAGCTTGTGATGAGGTGTGAGAGGCTGTATGTTGTTTATTATCGAGCACACTTACCAGACGGTTCTGAAGATCCTGATTAATGAAGGACTGTGAGCTCAGAGGGACATAAAAATAATCACAAATACTCTGTTACCTATGGCTTTACAGCACAGCTGCACTCAGCGATGCTTCTTACAGATCATGCAAATCCTTTAAAACAAATTTCTTTTTCTATGGAGGAGTAAGCAGACTAGATCAAGAACTGTTCATGAAGTGCTGCAGGGAGGAAACAGATGTTCCCATGTTCTGAAGCCACTGTGATCTTTGACACCACACCATTGACAGTAGAAACTATGGACAGAGCTTCCTTGGCGTCACCCGTTTGTTTCTAAAGAGCAGTTTTGAGGCTCGGTGGGAGGCTCCGGGACGCTCCGACCGCCGCCATGTTGGCAGCTTCACATCCGCCAAAACTCCAAATATGGACAAAGAAGTCGAGCACGAGCGGGGTTTAGGGGGGCGGGCGATCGTGGAAGCAGGAAACTCACACAGTGATACGGCAACCACCTGTCTCAAAGCGGTAACACCCATAATTATGCATAATTTTAAGTCAGAATATAATTAAAACGAGTGAGTTATATTCACCCCCCCCCCCCCCCCATACAGCTGACACTAGAAGAGAACCTATCATCTGAGACCAGAATGGTTTTTTGTACCAGGCTGTAAACATGTTCATTTCTGCTGTGAAGTTGGACATTTTATTCTATGGGAAATGACCCGATGCTGGAGCCATCCCCCAGTGGTTGCAGCCTGAATTACAAGTTTTGACACTTCTGCTTGGCTTCAAGTCTGAGCACAGTGAGCACCCGCCAGCAGAAACATGAATCAGCGCCCCCTGGTGGTGACGCTGTGGATGCTAGCTTCATCAGCACTGTGAGGAGGTTGCCGTGCCTAATCCTGGAGTCAAAGCTTTGACTGGCTCCACATCACTCAGCCCCCATTGAACAACAACCTGTGGGTTCACATGTGGGTGGAGGGAGAAAGCTGAAGTCTCTTCTGGGTGAAGTGACCCTTTAACCGTGCACGTTGAAAATGCACAAAGAGCTTCGCTGCATGTAATTACATTCTGTCTGTCTAAGAGATGTATTCCAGGCTGAGCCGCGGCGTGATATGAAATATGACGCATGATGTTGTGCGTGAAATAACATGCCAGGTGCGTCTGGTTGCAGCACGACAGTTACAGCGCGGAGCTGCGGGACTCGTGACCTTTTACACAGAACCAGGAGTGGTCTTCATATGGGCTCAAACAGCGAGACGTAAGTGGAAGTGACAGGCTCATATACCTCACACCACTGACTTCAGTAGCCTGCGGAGTGCCTCATAGCTTATTCAACGTGTCTCCTGAGCCGCCGGCCTCCTCCGTCAGCCTCGGCTCTGCGGCGCTGTGTGTGCAGACGGTGACAGCGGCTGTGTATTGTAGTCAAAACAATTTGCTTCGTGACATTTTGATAACTACTATTTTTCTTGCATGACGAGGAGCGTGCCGTTTAATTCAGTGTCACGACGAGGGCCATGAAGTCGAAAATAAAGCTTACAGTGCTGAGAAAAAGCCTATTATTTTTATGTCTAACTCAAAATGATGAGTATAACAGAAACGATATAAAGGAGGGGGAAGGATGCAGCTGAAAGACAGAAATCACCCGAAAACGTAAACAGTCCTGGACGAGAACAAAGCGGTGCGAAGCACGACAGCTCCATAGATCAACATTAAGCCACCGATGGGAGAAAGAAAGCAAGAAACAAGAAAACACACACACACACACACACACACAAGCAAGTAATCACGTCTCCGAAAGCAGCAGAGACCAGCGAGCATTGCTAAGTGCATACAGTGTCAGAAAGCATGAGCATCCGGGTTGTCATCAGAAATGGGCATTTCGTGTTCTCCCTGGTCGCTGTGCAGCAGATCGTGGCTGTTGACCTCAGATCTCGGGCTTCCATCCATCACCTCGGGGAGATGTATTAATGTGGCAGCATGTTTTTAGCTCATCCATCACAGCATCAGATGGCCCACACACACACACACACACACCGCTCAGGTACAGACACAGTCTGGTCACTCAGACAATTGATTAATCAGACCTCGTCTGACTCTCTTGGAACCATCGTGTCAAAGAACAAAAGTTTATTTACAGCATACTGGATTTTTTTGCGTGTGAACAGACTGTGATGTGACTTAGAACCGAGGCCTCCTCAGCTGTCTGTGACAGCCTGTGCACCGTCGAGTAAAGTGACATTTATTCTCCTGAGTGTCTTGCCTCAGTGAGGCTAGCTTCCTGCAAAGACAGACGCTAAAAAGCAAAATACTGAACTAACAGTATCAGTTCCATCAGAGGGCTGGTCTGGATGTTTAACAAGTTTGCATTTTGAAAATCTGTCCCCACAAAACCATTTAAAATAACAACAGTGGAAAAATGCAGCTAGCCATCAGATAACAACAACTCTTCTCTGACCCGACAGACAAATCAGCTTAATTTTCCATTTGCAAATTGAGTTTATAAGCCACATTATAAAGCTACCTTAGCCACGCTTGCGCCTGCTGCAGAGGGAGCCATCTCCTTCACATTCCACCCATTTACAGAGTGATCACTACAGACGCTAGCTTTCAGCTTTGTGTCTAAGCTGTCACTGGTTAGCCAGTGCTAGCTACTGTCAGACTTCCACACCGAACGCACCAAACCCAGTGATGTCACCGTCTCTGCTAGGACATGATGGAGCTATTCATGCTGGGAAATGTGTAAATACAATTGTTTGCATTCATCCTGCTTCACTGCCTGTTATTGTTTAGATGGTGAATCCATCTTTTATATCGAGGTCAGCATTTCATTCGCTCTTTACTTCTAGAACAGGCAGACATTGCCTCCTGCAGGTGTTGAGTATTTGTTAAAGCAGCAGTCCTGCTGGTCTTGCAGCCTCTGACTGTCTCTCCTGAAGTTTTCTGTGATGAGCTTTTGTTTGCTCTTCTTGACCTACATCTTGGGGGGTTCGAGACGGACTCTGTGGTGGACTCTGTGGCCATAGTTAATGAGCGGGAGCTTTGTGAGCTCCGCCGGTTCTTGGAGGCAGTCACTCCTGTGCTCCTGCTCTGCGTCCGTGTCCTGGAAATCCTCCAAGTTTTGTTAATCTGTGTCATCACTGCACAGCCTTCTGAGACTACTGGACGGGTGAAGACAACAAATGGACGCCACCCACTGTCCTCTGGAATAAGGAGGTGTGACCGCAGGTGGAGCAGCCACCAGACTGCTGCAGACTCTGAAGTGATGGAGGACAGACCATTGTGTGTATAACCTACTGCACAGCTGTGAACACAGTCTGCTTTATGTTTTGCATTTCAACAGCATGTGTTAAATGTTCTGTGCTCACGCCAGCAGGAGCTGAGTGAGGAGTCAGAGGCTTCACTCTAACCTCAGAGAACGGTCAGCTAACAGAGGCGGACGGTGGCTGTAACTCCAGGCTTTAACTGGAGCTCATGGTTCCATCAGATCACTTTACACATCGTTAAAGGTAGGGTCGGAGATTTTGAAAACTCAGTGAGAGTCAGCCAGATGTTGAAAGTAAACACACGCCCCGTTCTCTCGGAGCTCACCCCGAAGCCACGCCTCCCAACCAGTCTGTTCGGCCATCATGCACGTACCTCTCTGGTGCGCGCAGAGCAGGAAGAGAGTGACAACCAGCCAATACTCTGTGCAGGGTCCACCCGGAGGATTGGCTGATGTTTTTAGTGTTTTATAGCTTCCACAGATGATTCATATTCTTCGTTTTAATGTAAAACTGCCGAACTAATCGGTTGCTATCGGATTGTAAAGAGAAGTTACACTAATTTAACAAAAAGTACATCAGAATGAAATCTCCTACCCGGCCTTTAAAGGTAGGGACTAAAACTACTTTGATAAATTTAAAAGCAAAACATTCTGTTTTACAATATTAAACAGAGTTTACAAGCTAAAATGTGCAACAAGCTTCTGCAATCTTTTATTGCTACCATGGAAACAAGTCTCATCCCAAGCTGAGCATTTGTAGTCATAGGAGCTCAGAAAGCGCTAAATAAGCACTGGTATTTTCAGACATGTTCATGATTTCTTCATATTAGTGATGAGTGTTCTATATTTTCTGGATAATTTTCAGGGCTAAACAAGTGTTTAACAAGTATTAAACTTATTGTTTACATCACTGACTATAAGTCACACTGTTTATTATGTTATTTATACTCCGGTGTGACCTATAGTCCAGAAAATATGGTAATTATGATGCTGACAAATTCTAAAAACCAGATGTACATACCTGCTCTCAGCTAAATCAAAATGATCAATGATGAAGTTACTTTGATATTTACTGACCTATGTGCACAAATAACACAACGTGCAGCAGTGAGGTGTGGGTCAGCTTCTGTTGCAGCATCATGGAGGTGTAGAAATGACTGTTAAACACCAACAGTCTGGGTTTATTTTGCTGTCTCTTTAAAGCTGCTTCTCATTTACACATCTGTGCACACAAGCACGCACAAAACAACACACACACGCATCAACCCTGCAGCCAATGGGAGTGAGTTCAGGCTTCTTGGCAAAGGACACATCCACATGGAGCCAGAGCTGGGAATGGAACTGCCAACCTTACAGTCACTGTACTACCTGACACAGTCACTAATGCTCATACTGCTTCCTGAAACGCAGCAGGTGAAACATCCTGACGCACACAGCGATCAGGAGGAGACGGACGGAGTCGTCATCGTGCATCACTTCAACGAAACATGACGTAGACTCGCAAGGAAGCAGCAAAACCGCGTTTGCTGTCTCCAGACTGAACATGCCTTAAATGATTCCCCCGGAAAGCAGGTGCATCATGGGAAATGTGCAGCTAGTGCTGTTTTGGATTTTCTGTCATGACCACTGTTTAAAATCGGAACTATAACATGGAGAGGGGCCGCTTTAAATTATGAATTAAACTGTTTGAATAAAGTGTTTTATTTTGGTGTGTGTGTGTGTTGGTGTGTGTCTGTGAGTCTGTGGGTGTGTGTAAGTGTGTGTGTAAGTGTGTGTGGGTGTGTGTCTGTGAGTCTGTGGGTGTGTGTGTGTGTGTGTGTGTGTGTGTGTGTGTGTCTGTGAGTGTGTGTGTATGTGTGTGAAAGTGTGTGAGTGCGTGTGTGTGTCTGTGAGTGTGTGTGTATGTGTGTGAAAGTGTGTGTGTGTGTGTGTGTGTGTGTACCTGTGCCCCTCTTCTCCTCCTCCGGTGCTGATGTGTCTCTCTGTCCTTCAGCAGAAGCGTTTCTTCTCCATGACTCTGGGTCTTGTCACTTCTCAGCAGCACCTGCGCGGCAGCAGAGAGCGGAGTATAATAGATTTATTGGTTGGAGGATTTGTGGCAGATATCACAGAGGTTTAAGGAAATATAATCACTTTTCTCTCTGTTTCAGCACCTCTGCTCACTTCCTGTCCTTCCTCATTATCTCCCTCTCTAACTTTAATAAATGACCACCTCCACCTCTCAGGAAATGACAACCATCCTGCAGCTGTATGAACAGAGCTACGCCGGTCCCATCAGGATGCACATCATGCTCGGGCCACATCAAAAGCACACTGCATTGGCATGCCCCTCCACCTCACAGAAGACATTAAGGATGCCTGGCTGTGTGGCTCTCCCGCCGCTGATGCATCCAAATGAAATTTAAGTTAAACGGCAGATTTTACATGTTCCAGATTAGAAACGTTCTCCCAGTGGTGGAATACATGTGCATGAGCAGCAGATGTGGTGGTTATGTGTTATGTGAGTCCATTACATGATGAACTGTGTCCAAGCAGTGCCCCCTTGTGGCTGCATGTGACAGGACGCCGCACAGACACTGAAGCCTGACACTGATTCTTCCATTGTGATTTAATTTTTAATGATGTAAGGATGCTTCTAAGTGAGCAGCATATTGATAGAAATATGAGGGTATAAAAGAAAAGGGGGGGAGGGTATTTATGCTACAGATAGGCATGAATCATAGCTCACAGAGCTCACAGAGTTTATTTTGGAGTGCACAGTGCAGCATGTGGATGCAGCCGACGCTCCGAATGCCAAACCGAAAGCCTGTTCTCTGCGCCTCGGGCTTCAGGAGGCTTTTTTCCAGGGAGGTCAGCTGAGATTTTCTCAAAAGAGGAATAACAGTATAGGCCGGCTTTCCAAAAAAAAAGGTCAAATATCAATCAGCTGCTGCCTAGCTGAGGGCTTAAAGAGAGGCAGCACCTAAAAAAAGCTATAGTGGACTCACAGGACTGCTTTCCCTCCACAGTGAGGAACACTTAGATGAGAGCACGGTGTGCGTCTTTCATCTGCACCGTCAGATCTGCTCCCCTCTCTCACATTTAATAGCACACACACACACACACACACACACACACACACAAAGAGCATGAGACGCCCGGGGGAGCTCCTCATGCTGATGCTGCTCAGGTGCGTGGTGGCGGTGGAGGGTTTACCTCCAGGTCATATCCTGACATTCCAGAGAGGGCCGCATGCTCCGGCAGCCTCACTTCTACAGTGGTTTTATTTTTTTTTTATTTTTTTTTGAGTAATTCGGGATCTGTCGCACGGGGGAGAGAAACAACACAGGAAGAGACGAGACGTGTAAATGGCAGGTTAGTAGCACTTGTGTGGGGGCAAAGCAAACAAGAAGTGAATTAAATTAGGTTTGTTTAACAGATTTCAGCTCAGCAGTGGCCGCTCGCTAAATGTCACCAAACACTTCAAGCTATGGCAATCCACAAATGTCAACAAAAAAAAAGCACAAACACGACCGTGGCGCTCTGACTGATGGAGAAGCCAAACGACGGAGGCAGCAGCTGAGCGTTTATCACTCCAGCGAGCCAGCGACACATCGGATTGGCACGGTGGGTTGAACTTGGCTCCTTTCCGCAGCCGTGGGAACAGCCGGGGAAGAAGCGGTGGATGGCGAGATGGGGAGACAGACGGGAAGGAAAGGAGAGCGTGTGTGTGTGTGTGTGTCTGTGAGTATGATCATGTTTCTATCTGCGCTGAGCTACAGAGTGATTTCCTGGTTCACGATGTTCCTTTTTATATTGACCTGTTGCCAATGGAAACTGTTTAAAGGAGGGATGAAGAGTCTTGTCAGTCTGGCAGCATAACTGCACCCCTGCTGTTCTATTACTGTGTCAGTGTATGACAGCGCACCTCGAGCTTTTATTATTAACCATGCTTTCTCTCTGCTTTTTACAGGAACCCATGCTAAATGCTAGCATGTTCACGAGCTGGCTGCTGCTGTGTGGTGCTGAGCAGGTCGTACACAGCAAAGACGAGCTGGAAGTGTCTGGAACTGAAGCAGCTTTAGTATCAGGCTGTTTATTTCTGCCTCATGTTAAAGTGGAGGTGTGGGACTGGACTGACTCAGCGGACACTGAAGGAACTGCAGGTTTTGGCACAGTTGAATGAGACAAACTGTTCTGCTTTGTGTTGTTGTATCTGTACGGCAGCTTCACTGGAACATCATGCTGTGCAGAGCTGCAGACGTGAATACAGGAGTACAGTCTGTGTTCTTGTCACTGAGCTTTGAGACGGCTGTGAGAGTAGCCTCCCTGCACATGTCCACATGTACGTACTGTGTAGTCTCAGACTCTTCTCATATGAATAATTCAGCACTCTGCTGTCGTGTGGAGCATATATTCCAAACATTAATGAAGTGCATATTCAAAACTCTCACTGCCGTAACACGAGCTGGCATCAGACGCTGCTTTAAGGTGAAGTTTAGATGAATCTTTAACTGCATCAATCCAGCACAGTGTGTAAACGCCTTTGTGTTCCTCTCTTTTCTTCACCTTTAAATCTGGCTGCTCCAGTTTCTTCTCCAGCCCTCTCCTCGCCCCACAGAGCTCACGGTGGCACTGTCTCCTCCTCCTCCTCCTCTTCCTCCTCGATGCTGCAGGTCTAGCAGGAGCTGAATTTGGAAACAGAGAACAGATGAAAAGCTGTTATGTGCTGCCGATGGCCGGCAGGACAGAATCCTGCTGGGACTCTTTACCTTTCTGAGTGTGGTCTATTAGTGCCAGCAGTTACTCATCACCAACTTTTCCCTTATTGATTGCCGTCGTTTGTTTAGCAGAACAGCCTGTGGCTCTTTTTTTCATCTGCTGCCCTTAAAAAGGACGATGAAGGGTCCCACAGAAGTGCAGGTACAGACGGGAAAAAATGATTCTCTGTACGTCACTAGCTATAAAACTCAGAGGCCTGTTCCACTGATGGAGCTTTGAAACGTCTTCACTCTGTACTGCAGGACAATCAGACCAACTCAACTACAGTCCGGAATCATCTGCTAGTCACCAGCTGCTGGTTTAGCTCATTTAAGTACAGACTGCAGTCTCGGCGTGACTCCCAGGAGTGACTTTTCAGAGTGAAGGACAAAAATGTTACGTCAGGCACAATACGTTCTTCTAGAAGGCGAGGAGATGGACGTTACTGTAAATAATAAAATGCCATTTGATCTCCAGTGCAGTCACAAATCACAGGCTTCCAGACAGGGAAATAGCACAGAGCTGAGACGACTCTGTGCAGGGGGACGTGCGCCCCTGAAGGTCACCTGCAGCGTCTGTGGAGGAGTGTTCAGACTCCACAGAGGCAACCGCCAAAACACACCTGCGGTGATGTCCGTCTCTCAGACACCATTCACTGTGATAAAGTGGCTTTTTCACTGAAAGGCTGCGGGAAACAGACACACAAAAACACACAACCTGAAAGCGTGTGTCAAACAGCTCCACAAAAGCAGCCGAGGCTCACACCGAACGGCCACAACTTATCAAGAAAACCTCATGAATAACCAGAATAACACCGAGCTGTGCCTCCTTCAGTCTTTGCAGGGTTAATCCATAATTCACAATCAGGCCAAAATGTTCCAGAAACAACAAAAAGGATAAAAAGAGAACTCACACTGAGCAGAGTTCATCACCACTGAAGTCCTTTAAACTGCAGGATCCTCCAGAAGGAAGGGTGGGATGCAGTTCTCATGTTTGATGCAGTAACCGGCTCTGCCGGCCTCCATTTCCCCCTCACACCAAACTCTTCCCTCCAGGCCACACCCCTCACCTGTGATGCAGCCCTGCCACAGGGGGCTGGAACAGGAAGCTGCTACAAAAAGTGTCAGAGGTTTCATTTAGAGCATGTTCTTCCCCTTCACGTGTTGCACTCAGACAGTACTCTAAAAACTGTTCTCAAATATAATAAAAAAAAAAACAACAAATGATTGTGTTTTTTGTGAACATGGAACTTTAAAGATGAAAGAGTTATTAGAGGAGCTCATTATTTCCACTGGGAAGTTCAACAGAGAGACCCTGAACACCCTCTCTGCAGCTCCTGAGTCCCTGTGTGGACCCTGCAGACCCTGGCTGGCTCTTTTTGTGAGGCTGTTTGTTGTTTGTTGTTGCTTCACACTAGATGGCAGCTTTACACAGTCCATGGCGCGCGTGACATAGCGCTCATTATGCACGTGTGTTTGAGCGGAGCGCACGGTCGCGGGAGGAGGCGGGCGGTCCAGGAGCGCGCACCGTGAGGGCGCAGTTAGGCCCGCAGCGCACCTGCTTCCGAGTTATTTCAAAATGTAAACACCGTCATTAAAACGGTTTTTATATTTATTCTGGAGGATTTTTATGAGACAATGACTGAAATGGGAGCTCAGCAGCGGATTACTCAGCCGTCAGATTCCACGGATGAAAAGACAAAAGCTGCACACGGGATACGGCTCTGAACACACACACACACACACACACACACCTGTGCGCCGCTGCCTCTTCCACTGTGCCGGGTGTGTGATGAGGACGTCATTTGCGCGCACACACACACACATATACACACGTGAGGAACAGAGGAAGGAGTCTGCTGTGGACGCGCAGCCTGATCAGCAGCGCTGACTGAGCCGGGCTCAGCTGTACTGTCATGGGCAACAATGTTTCGGGCATCTCGACGCTGCAGAGAGGACACCAGCAGGGCTTCCACAGACTGCGGAACTCCCACAAAGGTCAGTCACCGTAAAAACCTTCAAACACTAAGAAAGAGAGGCGCCATGTGGCCTCAGGCAGAGTGAAGTTTAACTGAACCGATGCGGCTGATCCGGGACCCGCTGTCTGCTGGTGCTGGTGCTGAAGAACAGCTCCCGGACCAGGCCGCGGGATGCGGGAGGCCTTCTGAGGGGGTCGGTCTGAGAACTTCAGTACTTAGAACAGAAAGTAGCAGGAGTAAAGCTCCACACACCTCTGCATGTGACCGCATGACAAAACATCTGGCCTCTAACTGGATTTTGCTGCAGTAAAAAATATTTTTAAAAAATACCTAAAATGTACTTTACTGTACTTTTTAGATTTAAAGCTAGAGGAGAAGATTTTTTTGAACTCTGTGCAGGAGCAGAGGAAGCAAAGGGCTGTGATACTCCAAACTCCAGCACCCAGAATGCACTGGGCTGGTTGCTGCTCCAAGCAGGTGATCAGAGGCTGACCTGAAACCAGAAGAGCTGGTACAGTGTCCATCCAGAAATAAATGTTCACAGGAGGAACAAAAAAAAAAAAAAAAACAATTTCTACCCAAATGAAACACAGTTCTGATGCAAAGCTGCAGGAAAAAGCCGTTTCATCTGTTTCCTTCTGGGGATCATGGAGCCCTGAAGGTCCCACATTAATTGGAAAATGTGTCATTTGTAGTTGGAGCTGCGGTTGTCCACCAGATGATGTGTTTTACATCAGCTTGCAGTCATGGGTGTGTAAGAGTAGAGAGGTGTGTTGTAGTGTTGTGGGGTTGTGAGAAAACACTGTGTATAAAAGTGTGTCAGTGCACATGTGTAAGTGGGATTACGGTGTCTGTGAGTGTAAACCCTGACTAAAGTAACTAAATCCATCCAGAGTACTTTAATCAAACAATAAAATGTGCATGCCAGGGATAACAAGTCTGGCTGCACACACACAGGAGACTCATGTGTAACACAATCATGTAAAGCACCCAAACAGGCCACCTCCGCTGACCCTGCTGCTACATCTGGACGTGTGTGTGTGTGTGTGTGCTGGGGTGGGTGGGTGGGGGGGGGGGTGCACAGTTTGTTCTTTCACATCCTCTCTCAGCGCGCACAACTGTTTTCACAACGCAAGAACAAGTGAGTCAGGAGAGGCAGCATTATTCAGCCCGGTTGCCGTGACAACCACCCATAACATGTGCAACAGTTCCCATGGTGATGGTTTCCAGAGAGCGCCTTATCAGTGGGAGATGATGGCTGATTGGGACAAGGACCGGGCGACGTCACTGGCAGCCGGTCAGTGATCAAAGGACCAAAGTGTGTGTGTGTGTGTGTGTGTGTGTGTGTGTGTGTGTGTGTGTGTGTGTGCACCCTTCTTTATTAGGCCGGACGGGGCTCAGTGATTAGCTGGATGTGGAACAGAGGTATCTGCAGATCAGAGTGGTGCGCTCTGCCGTACAACAGACACACAGTGAAGCAATCATCTCTTTAACCGGATAAAAGGACTCAACAACACTCTGCTGACTCAGCTGTGTGGAGACAACTGCTCAACTCTCACATAAACCACAACCAACCGATCCCATACGTCCTAATGTTACACTGCGTGTCTGTTGTCACACTGTTGTGTTAGACCCTGTGCTCCCAAAGACCGGCTCAGCTGGCCCACAGGCCTTTTTAGGTTTATATCTGCAGTGTACCTTTCAGCCACAGGAGGGACTGTGGCAGTTATTATGCTTATTAATTCACTCTTCTCATGATTTACAGATCTTATGATGAGATGAGCTGTGCTGCTGTTACATATCAGCTAAGATTCTAGTCTGTTGATTGATGTCAGTGACAACAAAACATCTAAAACTCAGTCGTCTTCAGTCAGAAACTAACTGCACCATCCGGCCTCTCCTCCACTCATTGTTTTAAAAACTGACTTGAGGTTTCTGTTCATCATTTATGAACTGCAGACTGGATTCTTTCAGACCATAAAGCATCACGATGTGATGTTTCTGTGAGTTATTTTTATGACTCCGGGAGCTGCTCAGTGGCTTTGTGGTGTCTGTCTGCTGATTGTGTGTGTGTGTCTGATTGGAAAATAAACTCCCAGTGCGTTGACCTGATTAAAGAAATGTTCTTTAGCAGTTTGTGCTAACAGAAGCTAACGGGGTGGAGTATAACCCTGTGAAAACTTCTGGCGAATGCTTTGCAGTGGAGTTTGTGTGGAAATTGTTAGTCATCTGAACAAAGCCCCATCAGAACTAAATGCACCCTCTCTTTGGGGAGTGGTCATTAAATGAAATTATACTGTAATTGTTTGGAAATTAGGAAAGCTTCGGCCATATTTCAAGTTCTGCACACAGCTGAGTGGAGTCATAAGACGCTAATAATAAACCTTCACCGTACTCCGGGCTTCCCGCTGCGGCGGCGACCTCTCTGCTTTCTGCTACGTGGCGGCTGACCTCGCTTATGTAATGCGGCGCTGGCGGCATACAGCTGCCTGCCGGACTGTTTTCCAACGTCTTTAACACCTGCCTGAATAAGTAACACAAACACACAGAGGTGATGCTGTCGCTCCTGGGAGGACTGCAGCTCCTCCAGCTCACTGCTCACGCTTTGGAAACATCAAAAATAAAGCATCAGGTTACCTGATGTCTCACTTATATAAGACTACATGAAGGCGAGCAGCTATCTTAATAATGTGCTTTGAGCAGCGGCTCAGGAGCAATGATGTATCGTTTCGCTCTTGGAGACACAACAGCCTCTTAGCTTATGTGTCATGTAGTATCAGAAACATCAGATCCAGTCGTGTTTACTGTGAAGCAGTGATGAATGTATTCATGCAGCTGCTTTTCTTTCATGCTTCGGTGACAGTATTTGTCTTCCTCATCAGGCTGATCTCAGGTATCGTTGCCTTCTAACAGATGCATTGTAAAGGTGTGAACGTCGTGCGTGCAGTGACAGGCGTATGGTTTAACGCTGCTTTATGGTGAGAGCGAGCAGCTCGCACTGTGTGCTCGGCAGATAAGGTCTGCCTGAGTCGTGATCATGTGCCTTGTTGTCTGAAAAGCCCGGGTGAATCATGGAAACCTTAGAAGAGAGAGAGCCGATCTCTGATACAGGAAACAATATGTTAAATTTAGACCATGATTCACGCTGTTCTGTCTTTAATATTTTCTATGTGCCTATGTCAAAAAAACACGGCCATGATGAGCCTCATTACATGGGTCGGATTTGTGCATCAATAACAAGGCTGTGTTCAAAATCACTCCCTAATCAGTATATAGGGCCCTTAATAGAGCCTCCGCCATTTTGTAGTGCTGTCCGAAATCTTAGTGAGAAATTATAGACCCCATATAGGGCCCTCAATGTATCCCACAATGCATCATGAAAAATAGTGTCCATCCAATGGTCATTACGTTTGGCGATATGTACCGTCATGCATTGCACAGACCGGCGAGGAGAACGAAAACGGACATACGTCCCCTGTGTTATAAATATAATATAGTTTAAAGAATGTAGCATGACCGGCTGTGTTTGTTTTATTCATGTTTTGCCATAAAACGTTTATTGGGCTATAACGGCACAAATTATAACTGCTAACAACAGAGATTTAGCCGGCGTTTAATTTGTAAAAGCAATGACATCATTAACGGCGACAGAAAATGAGGGAGGTAGAGTCCGAAATGTCTGAAAATGCTTTCAATGAGTTCACTATATGGCGGGGAGGAGGGAGTGAGTGAGTGATTTCGAACACAGCCCATGTCTTGGTTGTTTAGTTAGCAATTTACCCGGATGACAACAATAGAAAAAGAACATTTATGAGTGTCGAGTGTCACCATCTCAGCGACTCTCTCCATAAAATCGGTCGACTTTCCAAATCTTTTTCTGTCAATAGCAACTAGCGGCAAATCCAGCGACTTCCTCTGGTGACTTTTGGAGACTGACGTGAAAGCATGTGTCATTGCTTGCTGCAGTTACTGTCCTCAATGAGCAGCAGGTGCGACAGCAAGCTCCTCCCCCACCCCATGTAAACCGTGATACAAACCCAACTGCGGATTTTGTGAACCGTTCCACCCCTACTGAATACTATCATTGTGTAGCTGTAGCTTCTCTTTAGCCTGCAGGATGAGGCGACTATATTTTGTAAAAAAGAATGTCAGACTCTGATTGGCCAGATCACAGGACCATTTAACATTTGTGACTGAGTCCAAATGAAATGATCGAGGGCCATTTATCCCAGACGATGTTAGCAATTTACCTCATTAGTTGTGAAATGTGTTCCATCAGGTGTGATATGCTGTGATATGTGATATAAGATCGCACTTCACTTCAATGGGGGCATATACATATATATATTTTCCCTATTTCCCTGCCTTTCTGTTGAACACAGGGCTGAACTGAGACTGTAGAATAGTTCTATCAGATCATACTTGATGCTTTCAGAGAGCCTGTCTGATCCAGCAGGTGGAATCATGTTGACAAACTGTAAACTCTCCCATTGTTGCACCAAATGACTTTAATGGTTTGTGCAGTGGAAATAATGTTTCACATTAGCTTAAAGCTGTCTGCTGTGGCATTGATAATGGCTTAAATCATGATCGATAACATCCAGCTATTGAAGGAGAGTGAAACAGAACATGAAGGAATGCTGCGGTGCGTCTCTGCATAGTGGAACCATTGTGGTTGGAAAATGAACTGACTCGCTGAGGCTGATGTGGCGTCCTAATGTGACCTAAAGTTAAAAAAAAGACGTGTTGTTTTTCTTTCCGACCAGACCGCCGAGCGTACGGCTTCAAAAGAAGGAGATCAGCCACACAAATAGTTTTGATTGCACCATTAAAACAAGAGGAGCTGGAATGGAAGTCATAAATGTGGAAGTGAACACTGGCACAGTGACAAGTCAATCAGCATGTGGAGCAGTGATGCTCTGCGTTTTGTTGCAAGCTAGCATAGAGAGCATTGTGACAGGGAGTGATTAGTTTTAAATTAAAAAGGCTCAAAAACACTTCGTTAACATTTATTTGCCTCATTTTTGCACGCAGGAAAACAGTGAAAATACGGCTATAGTGTGAGTGCTGTAATAAGGAAAATATGAGTGCAATACAAAAACAACACGTGGCTCAGTGTTAGCTGCAGCTATTTACACCGTGTGCTAATTACAATGAACTCTCAGTTCCCTGTGTTCAGTCCATTGTAAAAGCAAAGGTATGGATCACCACACTGTGTTTAACCAGAGAAACAAACTGTACAACAAAACTTTCTAGCCTTCAGATATGAGTCATGCTAGCTCATGCATGTATCATGTCCATGCAGCTCAATTGGTAATTTGATGCTAGCTATTGCTAGCACGCCTTGACTACTCACTACACTCACTACACTACTGAAGCTCACCTCTTGACAAGTTATTAATGTTCCTAGGCTAGAAACTAGCATCTCCAGGCAAGCATTTAGCATTTAGTTTGTCACAAGCAACCCTAACTAGTGACTAGTGTCCCTGACATCACTAATTCAATGGGTAAGTAACCTGAGTATTACTCAGATTAAGTAATGTAACAGAACACATTACAGATTACATTTTAGGACATGTAATCTGTATTCTGTAACTGAATACCTTTTAAAAATATCCTTCCCAACACTGCTTGTTGCTAGCAACCCTTAGTTAGCCACTAACATCCTTAGTTTAGAAACTAGCACCTCTGGGCTAGTCACTTGTAGCATCCCTTAGCTAGCTATTAGCATTCCTTGGCTAGCGTCTACTGTCCCAGGCTAGAAACATCCAGACTAGTGACTAGTCTAGATGGACTAGTCACTTCTGTATAAACTGAAATGAATGAGTTATACATTGACTAGTTAGTCTTACCAGGATAGTGAGCTTCTACAACTGACCTCGACTACTTGTCTGAAAACTTTATGAACAGCACACAATCACAGGGTCAGAGAATCCACAAGTCTGATCTGGTTTGGTTTTCTGTGTAAGTTATAATTAAACATATTGTTGAAGTGGCACATATTTCTAATAGAAATGTAAATGTGAATCAAACTTAAATAACCGCTATGAACACATCTTTGGTGTTACTGATGTGGTGAGATGTGCTTCGCCTCCTCCCCTCTGCTGCTGAAACACGCCCGGCTTTGTAATAACTTTATAGACAGAGCGGGATCCCGCGGCCGCTGCTCTGCTCTGCTGCTCTGCATCTGATGGGATAATCTGTGCGTTGTGCTGCAGCCCATGTGAGGCAGGGATTACATATTTATTTGGGGAGTTTTCATCCCGGCTTCGCCATCTGCCACCAGTAGCGTGGCCGTTGGGAACGTTTACAAGAGGACGTTATAGAGGGGCTGATGGGATGAGTGTGAGTAGGAAAGAGGAAGTAAAGAAGAGGACGCTCGTACTCCAGGATCAGGCTGTAAACCTTCAGAGTGTTAAACCACCTGCAGCAGAAATCCCCTTCAACATCTGCTGCAGTGTGGGGACTTTTCCCATGCTCTGTGCTGGCAGAGGAGGAGGTCTCTTCATCACTCCTCTCTTTAGTCCCAGGGTGATTAAGAGCCAAGTCAGCGCTAATGTCATAATCCACGCCCCTGTCACGTACATTATAGCTGCAACTTGATGGGTGGTCTGGCTCACTTAGCTGGCCCTGCCAAGCCTCAGGGGGCGGGGGGTAACACAGCAAGTGAAATCATATGTGGCATCACAAAGAGTGCATTTAATCATCAGAAGTTATGGAAATATGGTTTTCTGTGATTTGATGCATAATGTAAGACTTCATGGATTTTATGGCTGATTCTGTAAATATTTGCTAGCACAGCGACCACATCCACCAATCAGAGGCCAGGATCACTTTCCTTTTGTATCTGCTTTGGTCTCCACCTAATATGGAGCTGGTGGAGACCAAAGCAGATAAAAAAGGAAAGTCATCCTGGCCTCTGATTGGTAGATGTGGTCGCTAAATCCTGAAATCAAAAAAACAACCCTGAACTGGACAGAACTGCAGAGTGAGCAGTGAGTAATACATTTAATATCACTGCTAGACTATGTATTTCTATTAGAAATATGTGCCACTTCAACATTATGTTTAATTATATCTTACACAGAAAACCAAACCAGATCAGACTCGTGGATTCTCTGACCCTGTGATTGTGTACTGTTAATAACGTTTTCAGACAAGTAGTTTAGGTCAGTTGTAGAGGCTCCAGGGCTCACTACTACCCCGTTCACACTGGGGAAAAAAATGTGGCTTAAGCAGGATTCGGCCGCATCCAGATCAATCCAGATGTGTTTTTTTCCGAGTGTGAACACCTCGAATCCGGCTGTATCCAGTTTGATTTCAATCTGGCTAGATCCACCCACGAGAGGTGGATCTAGCCAGATTGGCTCAAATGTGGCTCAGGTGTGAACGCAAATGTGGCGCACGAATCCGGCTAGCGACATGCTACTTCCGGTTCACGGGGCACGACACAGGACAAAAAAACTCATGACGCATGCGCACACGCGGTCCTACCGCGGCCTGAACGGACTCTGTATATTACAAGGCGCCACCTAGTGGTTTGGAGGACAGCAAACATGCTGGATGAAGCCGGATTGAGTGCGGACACAAGTGTGTGCTAGCCAGATTTGAAAATAGGTCTGAACGCATCCAGCTTAAAGGCTGTCTGGGCTCAATCCTACTCTAGCTGGAATGACTTTCTCCAGTGTGAACGGGGCCTATGTTGGCAAGACTAAGGCCCCGTTCACACTGAAGAAACTCAATCCAGCTAGAGTAGGAGTGAATCCAGAGCCTTTAAGCTGGATACGTTCAGACCTATTTTCAAATCTGGCTCTCACACATGTGTCCACGCTCAATCCAGCTTAATCCGGCTTGTTTGTTGTCCTCCAAACCATTAGGTGGCGCCTCGTAATATACAGAGTCCGTGTGTCTGCATGCGTCGTGCGTTGTTTTTTTTTTGTCCTGTGTTGCTCATCCCGGTCAAAAAGCAGTTTATTCATTTGTAGCTGCCGGAACTGCACTGAAGGCTGCTGTTTGTATAAAGTCTGAATGTTTTTGTCTTTGTCGCTGTGGCAGGAGGATAGGACATGGCCTTTGCTGACCTCCTGTGCTTTCTGGTAGCAGCTGATATTTTGCAGCACAGTCTTTCACTCCATACAAAACGCTGCAGCAGTTATCCTTCCGAGTTTGAGTCTGATTTTTAATTAATACCTATTTCTTAATCTCTTTAATGAGCTTTCCTCTTTGACTCAGATGACTCTCACACTGACAGGTTCAGCCCACTGTGTGGACGCTCTGCCAAACTCAAAGTTCTTCAGCTCCTCGGGCGCTGCAGGCTGCAGCAGGGGATTAACTCATATTTTTACAAACTGTTTTAAATGCTGCCAGTTACTCCATTAGAACTATTTTGAAATCTGACGCAGTGTTAGCTGCTGCTTTGCAGCCCAGAGGCACACCGAGGTAACGAGGAGCTCCATCCCAGCCTCCTGACAGCCCCTTAATATTCACGCTTCGTCCACACTCTGGCTGTGAAGGCCAGCACTCCTTCTGAACTCATTTCTTGATTTGTGTTACTAAAGTATTTACTAAAATTACCAATCTGGTTTATTATTGACATATTCTACACGCAGAGCTGAAGTAAACAGCTGTCCAACATACTTTAGTGTCAGCTGCACTCCATAAAACTTTTCAGTGTCGTCATTTGTTTTATCTGTTAAAGACTTTAATAGCATGTTTCTTTAGACCTAAAACTGCCTTAAGGACTCTGATAGGTCCAAACCAACACACAGCCTGGAGCTTGGAAAGATGGATTAGCATTTTGATTTCATGAATATTATGAGATCTTGTGGCTGTGTGAGGTAACTCCTTCCCTTCTGACTCACACTTCCCTCTTTTGTCAAAGGCCAAAGGTCAGTTTGTGTACAGATGATTGCCGTTTACCCTTTACACATACAGCCTCTGAGCAAACTCACATCCTTACAGTCTGTGTGGACAGGACTGAGCTGTCAGTGGTTGGTAAAGGCAGACAGGAAGCAATGAGCAGAGAGAGCAGAGGGATTACAGGCAGACTGGATACAGATCTGTGCTACTCTAACTTGACTCTCAGGGTGCCCACTCAACCAGCTGAGCTATGTAGGTGCCTGAGACAGAGAAAGTTGGCAGGTGCATGGTTATCCATGCAGATGTCCCTTTGATGATGAAATGTAGCTCCTTGTGGATGAGAAAAGTACAAATCCGGATTCATCCTCAGGCCATCCCAGTGATCCTGGTCTTTTCTCTTCACTGCTACAGCAGCTGTGACCTCTTATATCCCCTCCTGACTGACCCAGCGCTCTCCTGTGGCTCAGAGTTTCTTCTAAGGAAAAGTTGCAGATAATAGAAAGAAGATAATCTTGTGTGTCTTATGACTGATTAAATACCACAAGGCAGCCGAACAGTGAAACAAAGCATCCTCACCCATCAGATACGTCCCAATGTGCTTCTGTTTCCATCTCTGGAATGGAATCATGACAGTTATCCAGAGTGGCCCCGTCCTGCCAGAAGCAGTGTCTCTGATCAGCTTTAGCCTGTGTGGTTGGAGCTTGTGTTACACAAGCAGCTCCTTCAGAAGGTGTAAAAATGATTAACGGCTGATTATGTTAATTGTGCCGTTCTTGTGGCAGCCCTGGAGATAAAGATATTGGGAATGTAATCCCGTTTGTGCTGCTTCGGATCATGTTTATTACCCTGTATGTGCCTCCTTCAGGCTGCTTCATTCAGAACACTGTGTGTCTTTTCAATGCTGCACTGGTGAGAACACAGCGACAGTGTTCCTCTGTCTTCATCCTCAGGCTTGTTTGCATCTTAAACAGGGAAACCCTGGATTGCGGAAGTCTTAAAGCCAGTGGTGGAGGAAGTACTGAAGCTTAGTACTCAAGTAAAAGTAGAAGTGCTACATCAACAATCCTACTTAAGTAAAAGTCTTAAGTTACTTTTAAATGTACTTAAAGTATTAAAAAGTACTCACACTGAATATATATTATTGATTTCCATTGCAAAGGATCTGAACAGGTTAAAATAATCAAAGAAATCATCTTAAATTAAAATGGACCATGTGTAGTTAATGTCCATGTTCAGTCCAGAAGCAGCTATGGACAGGTCTGTGTGTCATGAGGCAGGCTGTGGGCATCGAGTGAACAGAGAGGCTGCTGATAACAAACAGGCATTCAGCATGTTTACTGTGTCAGTGTTCCTGCTGTAGATTCATGTTATGATTCATGTTAATCAGACATTAATGGATGGACCTGTGTTAGCAGACAGCAGCTAACTAGTTAGCTAACTGAGCCAGAGCACCGGCATCATGACTGAGGCTCATTATAGAAACACTGCTGGCAGCGTGACACCACCTCCATGCAGAGTCTGACCTCACATCAGTCCAGCACTGTGTTCATCACATGGAACAAGGAACTACAGACACTGTAGAAATGTAGTGGAGGAGAAAGTACAGGTGACAGCTGCAACATGTAATGGAGTAAAAGTATAAAGTATGCACTATTATTTTTACTTAAGTAAAGTAGAAATACATAAACATTTACTTAAGTACAGTAACGAAGTACAAATACTTAGTTACTTTCCACCACTGCTTAAAGCTACATACTCTTCCTTGTCATACAGCAGAACATATTGGGGGGGCTAATACTTGTGCACACTTCTGTGCATCTGCCTGTCAAATATGATGTGTCCCATGAGCTGCCCAGACATCAATGCTTGTGTCTGGTAAATGTTCATCTTTAAGACAATCACAAAAATCCTGTTTGTACCTGTTACCAGAGTGGTAACAGGTACACATCAGCTTGTTTACTTCTGCTTTCCAAAAAAACAGAAAAGCTCGGCCTGGCATACAGCAAATACCCTGATTAGATGTGAGAACAACTATTGAAGTACCATCAGAAATTCTTCTAAACAGCTTCACAGTTTTTAGTGAGCATTTTTGTCTTGCGGTAACTCTTTCTTGGATGTTCCCCAGCTCTGCTCTGTTTAAATCCTTCACTGGACCCTGGATCTGAGGACAGCGTTGTTTTTATCCGACATACTGCAGCAGATTTCACACCCTGCTCCTCATGACTTCATCCTCCTGTACCCTGAAGCTCCCACATCTCAGCTGAATCCTGTGACTCCTTCAGAGTGAAGCATAAGACATCTTCATGTGTTTTTCGCTGATTCTTGGGTCTGAGCTGTGGGAACGGGAGGAAAACATGCCCCGGAAAAAAAAAAAAAGGTAGCTGTGAATCAGCCTGGTCCCAAAAGAACAGAGGAGGAACTGATCGGCCCCAGGTAATATCTTTGGTGGCCTCTCCTGTGCCCAATTAAAAGGCTTTCGTTTTAGTGAGTACATAAAAAGCAGCGAGTGAGCTGCACCGGCTCTGTGGGACGGTCACAACACTTTCAGGAACTCTTGCTTTCTTTTGATCTCATTTCAGCTCCGCTCTTCCAGGATCTGCACACAGCATTAAAACCTGCAGAGAGGAGGCTCACACAGGTTGTAAATGTGATAAATGGAGAGGCGAGGATAAAGTGAGGGCCACGTAAATGGATAAAAGAAAGCTCTGCTGATCCGTCTCGGTGTCTGGATGTATCCTTTTGCCAAACATGATGACGAGGAGGATACACTGTGCTGACTCACCCAGGGAAGGGTCTGGAAACCACTAAAGCAGCAGGGCCGCTGCTGATTGATGGCGCCGAAAATCCATGCAAACGGATTCATATGTTTCCCCATGCAGCAGCTGTCCCATATTAATCTAATGTAATGAACAATAAACACCCCATCATGATCGGAATGGCAATTTAAAAGTCTCAGTGATCTGTTCTGGGAGGAATTACAACCACATGTATTCCTGCCCGTAAGAGAGCGCAGAGCTACAGGAAACAATGACTTTCCCCATAAAGTCTGCCTTTTTTTTTTTCTTACACATGTTTTTGTGTTTTTTTAACCATCGAACGGCTGGCTCATTGTTTTGGGAATAGCATCACAATGGTTCTGTCCGTTCATGTTTCCCTGAAGATCGATGCTGACCCCTTTAACTCTTCCCTCCCTCGGCTCAGCAAACAGACTGGAAACGGGGAGAAACAGCAAGCATGGATCCATCCAGCAGCAACAAGACTCCTTTGTTAACATGTCCCAAAAACTGCATCTCTTCCAGCGTCCACCTGAGGATCTAAATCGATCCTGTTTGGCCTCCATGTTAAAATCAATATGTTCACATCCTGGTACAAAAACCTGGTGCAAGGCTCTATTGAGAATCTGTATGTAACTTAAAAGTTAACATTATATTTTACAGTTTAACAAGAGTCAGCAGCGACCAGTTTCTTATTTTTTTTCCCTTCATGATTCCGAAAAGGGGGGGCACGATGGTGCAAGAAGGTCCCCGGTTTGATTCTAACTGGGGCCTTTCTGTGTGACACGTTCTCCCTGTGCCTGCGTGGGTTCTCTCCGGGTGCTCCGGCTTCCTCCCACATTCTAAGGATGTGCTTAGGTTAATTCTAAATTGTCCATAGGTGCGATGGACTGGTGACCTGTTTAGGGTGTTCCCTGATAATGGATGATGGAGGATAGATGAAACAGGAAGAAACAACAACTGAGCACACAACAGAGTGACAGACATTTTCATTCTGTCTGTTAGCGCATACACTGCTACGGTCTGTATCCACTGCTGTTATCAGTGTTTAACTTTAATGGAACAGCAACCGGTGTGGTGCATCCTGGGAGTTGGAGTTTGGAATACTGCGGCCCTTTGTTTCCTCTGCTCCTGTAGCACAGAGTTCTCTGACACTGCCTTTACAGCAGCAAAGTATCACTAAAACACCCTGATCTTACCAGGCAGAGGAGCCAAGCCGAGGTACGGCAACAGGTACTGATGAAGCTGCAACAACCGTCACACTCTAATGATCTATTCTGTATTCTGTAGTTTTACTACAGAAAAACTCTACTGTTTCTATATTATGTGTACACTGTATTAAATGACTAGCTCAGATAATCAGATCCTTTGATAGTTATGGTGATACCCCCACTGAAAGCCATCACTCCTCACCAGCCCATTTCAGGCTGAGCTGGTATTTTCAGCTCAGAGACAATAAGGGATTTCTTCGCAGCGATCCGGCCCGAGGCTGAGCGGCTCCCAGAGATATTAAAGCAGAGTGACAGATCTAATTATCACCTCCCCACTTCTTCTGCTCCGACTCTGATGAAAAGTACTACATTACACCAGACATCCTATGCCCTCAAACTAACTTTCACCTCTGCTAATAACTAAGAGTGCAGTTATCTGGAATACCTGCTGAGGGCATGTCTCAGAATAGACAGAAAGAGATTTGCAATAAGGCTGGATTTATGGACCATCATTATTCTGAAGCTTGCTGCAGTGACTGTGCAAACGCCCCCTACTCACTATCTGTCACCTTTCCCCTTCTCTCTTTATACACTTTTTTCTTGCAAAAATTTTGACAGTGTCAGAGGTCTTTGAAGTTTCCTCCTGCTCTCCCTTTCACAGTAATCGTTTTGCAAATGGCGTCCTGAAGGGGCTCTGGAGGTTACACTAAATAGCAGGCTTTGTTTGTGCACACGTGCCGAGCAGCACTCTCAGACAATAGCGAAGGCAGGAGACCGGCTCTGCTGACCTCCTCGCCACTCTGCATCTGCTGCCAGATTCCCTTTCACTCTTGTACAAATCACTCAGAAAGGGGCGGCGGGCCCCCTTGTGCTGGCAGGATGTCACGTTCCTCCTGTGGATTGGTGTACAACAGCTCACAACGCTGCGCTGCTGCGTGTTGTGTTGCTCCTCACTGCCTCACTGTTAAGCTTGTGTGTGTGTGTGTGTGTGTGTGTGCTTACTGTGCATCCCTGTAAGACGTACGTAATTCCTTTCGAGCAGTGGTTGTCGTGGAAACATTGGTCAGGTCTGGTCTCCAGCTGCTGTGACAGACTGAAGCATGCTGGGACATGTGGTGATGGGGGTTGGTTAATCATCAGCCACCATGTCAGATCCGCAGCCGCACGATGGCTGAGGGCCACGACCAGGACGCTCTGCAGAGAGAAAAATATGTCAGAGATGTCATGGCTAAATTGGAGACAAATTTAAATGGATTTCATCTTCAGCCACAACATGTAATCCACGATATACAAGTGATTTTCATTATTCATTCCGTGTTCTTTTCAGGACTCAGCACATTTCTCAGAGTATTTGGCAGGCAGGTTGTCAACAAAACAGCAAGCTAAGCTTAGCCAACGAGACGGCCAATTTCACATGCAGATGTGTGGTGGGAGATGCTTTGCAGTTATCCACATGCACAGTAGAGAAGCTGCAATAAGAGGAGGCGAGCTAAGCCCACCCAGTCACTCTGTAACAATAGGTAGTGAAGGAAGATGCAAACATCAGGCAAGCAAAATTACAGAAAGTACACTTAGCTAGGTGTACTGCAGCCACCATGCACACAGCTAGCTAATCATTGATTCAGAGAGCGAATCATTAGCTGAAGTATGTTGAAACCGACAAACTAGCCAAATTCACAGCCAGATCAGCTAAGACGGTCATTTCTAATGATAACGTTGCTAAGAAAGCAACCTAGGATTACTTATCCACAGTGCATTGGAATGTTACCCATTTGTATTTTGCATCATTGCATAGCGAATGGTCCATTTAATTAATGAGCTACAAAACCAAGAAGAGAAAATGTCAGTTTCTTCTGGATTTTGCAGAAAGATGGAACAAAAAAACATTCTATGGGCTGATATAGACAAGTGATCATTTATTAAATTACTAATTAGCACAAACAAAAGGGGATGTGACAAAGGTTTAAATCGGTCAACTTGCAGCACATTAGCCCTTTCATAAAGTGAATACAAAGAGTTAGAGAGAAACAAAGACGGGGAGCAAGATGGCTGAACAGAGGTCATGCTTATGACCTGTCATCTGTAATGTCCAGGTGTGAATCATGTGGAAAAAAACTGCCTGAAAAACAGGAGCAGAGTTTGTGGGCATGGATAAAATGCCGGTCATCCTACTGTACACCAGAAATTCTCCAACCTGCTCAGATATATGTGCTGTTAGAGCTCTGTATGAATCCACAGCACGAGTCAGAAATGTCTCCCTAGGTTAGGAAAACATGGATGGAATGAATGGAGAAAAAAAAGCATGTAACCTGTCAGAGACTCTATGTCTGCTGAATGTTAGGCTGCGTCTGACACCGGCTGAACAGCAGCGAACACACTACATTATCTGAGTTATGTAATGCAATTTCATGTACAGCGTCTCAGAGATGCACCTCAATCATATCGCAGAGAGGCCCGCAGGCCAGACGAGGCTTTTCTTGTTTAAAGGTTAAGGGCAACAGAGCAGCGGTGGCTGCATTATTAAAACAGGAAGCAAAAAGGTACTGTACAAAGGAAGGATGTTTCCAGTGATGCATTCATGTACAGCGGGAGGAAGTGCACTTTTCTCCAGGCCTTTCCTGCGGCGTGTGTCTGCGAGGTTACGAGACGCGGCGGTTATGATGTGTCTTCCTGAAACTGGCCTGGCCAGCTTCCAGTCACTGCTCCTCTCACAGCCATGCGTGACAGAAAGATGTTAGACCTTAGTGCACTGATGTCACCCCCAAGGAGACTTTTAAGATGGTGTTTTATCAGAACGCAGTGCTCCAGCCTTCCCTCCCTCTCTGACCGGAGGAGCAGCAGAGTCTGGCTGTAAAGTCCTGACTCCAGATTCCTACAGTTGACTGCGGAGGTGATACATGAAACCAAATGTGGTTAGCCTCTCATTGTGCTATGAGCGATCTCTCAGCGACTGTCTTCACCTCAAATGTGCAAACCATGTGTGTCTCTTCAGTGTCTCATTTAGCAAACTAAACCTTGGGGTTGTGGTCCTGATTTCATTTGGATCAACATGCCAGCCCTGCTGAACTATTTGTTATGGTTACGTGGTGGTAATCATTAAAAGTGATGGGGAAATGGGGACATGTAAATATTATTACCTGCAGGACTTAGTGTGTAATCTGTTAAACATAAACAACGATGTGCAGAATAAAGCAGACACTCACTGAACCTCCCTGCACCCATGCACTGAAGGAGGTGCAACGACCGAGAGTTTTCAATGACACCCCATTTTATATGAATTATAACCAGGTTTAAAAGTTTTATTTTCAAAAAAATGTGATATTGTATATGTTCTACTGTTTATTTCCCATCAGTCTTAGGTAAATTCTATCACTTTTTAAGCTGCACTGTCCTCATCAGACGGTCATCGTTCACATTTATGGACACAAAACTAAAACACGACAACACGGAAATAAAATATAATCAGATTATTAAACCAGATTATGCACTTTACGATCCTGAAGACACTTATTCACATGTTTATTCCATGCAAATAACTTTTAACTTTCATGCATTAAAAATAAAACAGATTTTTTTACAGTAGTACAGTTAGTAGTGCTGCTTTTTGGAAAATTGCCATGCACCCTCTTGTGGCTGTGAGTAGAAGTGCAACTAAATCCTCTGGGCCAGAGAAACCACCATGACCACAAATAAGGGTGGAGAAACGTGTAACAGATACAATAATACTGCATCGGTGCTGGCATGACTCTTGAGTTTTAACAGTGAAGTGAAGGATTATGGGAATTCAACCAATAGCGCGGTCCCTCTATAATGATGCTGTGAAAAAGATGATTGGAATGCAAAGAGGGGGAGTCTGTTAGTCACTGTCTGTGCCTGAAAGGTGAAACCTCACAAACACCTGTACCTGTCAGTACATCCTCCCAGGACACTGACGGGTCTGTGGTTTAACACAAGCTCATAGCTTGAAACCTGACAGATGGAACTGTAGGAGCTTCTAAACTCACACACTGCATGAGACTCAGGCTGCAGCACAAACTACATGAACACTTACACAGAGATTTAAGAACAGCCAAACATCCACGCCTAAATATTAGAATCCAGTTTAAACAGACTTCAGTTGAACACATGCGTCTTATTTACTTCATGGTGGCATTATCTCAGCGCCTGCAGCTTCGGGGCTCAGAGTAGACACTGCAGTCTGCCGCTGAGGGGCTGGGAGGTCACGCTGGAGACGTGATGACAGCTCATCAAGTCAGAGGCCTGACTCTTCAGGGAGGGATCACTGGTCTGTCTGCCTGCCCGGGGCCCGAGGCACACAAGCAGGCATGGAGGGTGAAGGACTGAGTGCTGAGAGTAAAGAATGTGGACACACACACAGACACACACACAGTGTCTCTTTTTATTTTTAAACGCTGTATGTCATTCATTCATTTACTGAAGAGGTCAGATCTGTGAGGTGTTTATTTTATTCTCTGCCACCTCTCCACCTCATGGCCCATAAATAGACGCTCGGTGCGGCAGTGAGAGCGTTAACGCGCTCAGTCCCGCCTCCTATGTAAATGCTAGTGTGTGTGTGTGTGTGTGTGTGTGTGAGTGTGTGTGAGTGTGTGTGTGACTGAGTGGAACCTGAGGCGCACACACCGCTCAGTGAATGAGGAGGGTGGAGGGGGGAGTTGCCTTCACGGATGTGTGTCCCTGCCCTCACACACACACACCCTCTGGTGTGCGCCTCTCTCAGTGTTTGCATCTTTTCGGAGGAGAGCGGCGATAGGCTACCTTTGGATGCAATCATGTCACGAGCGCTGGGCTGTGCCACGAGAGCATCTGAATAATCCATACGGGCAGATAAGCGCGCGGCGGCGGCGGAGCAGAGAATGGGTGGCCAGATAACGCGGAATGCCTTCTACGGTAAGAACCATACGGCGGTATATGGACGCGTTATTGCCATTGTTCAGGCCCGTGTGTGTGTGTGTGTTTCATTCATGCACGCGGTGATATGACCTATTCTTCGCTCACAGTTACGTCACTGATTAGAATACGAGGGTCTGCAGACGCGCAGCTGCGGCTTCTGATAACTAACAGTCAGGATGTCACCGCCTCCACGCGCACCCAGCGATATTAACGTGTTTACATGAGCCGCGCGCGCGTGTGTGTGTGTGTGTGTGTGTGTGTGTGTGTGAAAGTTGTGGGGGTTCCCTCTGTCCCTCCCCCCTCCCCATTAATGAAGAGGCAGCGCTGATCCATACATTGATCTGTAATGTCCCGGATGGACGCGGTGAGGTTGATTGGTTGTTGCTCTGGACTATGGTTATAACAGGAAGTGAACAGTATGATGACTGATTCCATGTCTCCATTATTAGTTTGTCATAGGCATGGTGTGTGTGTGTGTGTGTGTGTGTGTGGGAGTTAAGCCTCTCCTGGTTCGGACCACCTGATCATTCTAATTAAAGCCTCAACATTAATCCAATTAGTTAAAGAGGCACAGACTAAGACAGCAGAAGGAGCTCCTTTTCTCCAGGATCAAGGTCAAACACCTAGAATTAGTGCCCGCTGAGTGTGTGTTCAGTTTTACCTGATGTAAACACTGGGATCAATCTGTCAGCAGAGTTACTGTCGATGTCAAACTCTAAATCAAGATCAAGCTTTGTCACAACATTGTTAGTGAAGTTTAGTAAAATGACATCATGTGTGTGTGTGTGTGCGCGTGTCCACTGGTCCATGGTGTAAACACACAGACTGTGGATGAGTATGGGCAGAACTCTGGTCATCATGGTTAGGTTTCTAAGGAGTGGTTTTAAAGCACAAGTTGATCAAGGTGGAGTGTGACTGGAGCAAAGAATCACACACACACACACACACACACACGAGCAACACAGGTACAATTCATATAGAGCGAAGGTGCAGGACGTCACAGCCAAGATAGCACAAATGAGCGCAATGACTGACCTGCCGTTCTCCTTTGTAGAGAACACTAGTAGTATGGGATCAGGACTCAGTATTGGCAGATACTCAAAATCTAATGAAATCTTGGACTCAAGGGCAAAAAAAAACCTGATCGGCACGTCCTTAGTTAGGTCTATGGAGGTTGACAATCTAGAGTGCACACTTGAGGAAGTGGAGTCTTTGGCACTTCAGTGGTGGCGTCATATACTAATAAGATCAATCAATGTTGTCTAAAAACAGACCATAATGCAGAAAATGGTGCCTGCCTGGTCTCTTTAACATAACGTCATGACTCCAGTGTGCTTCATGACAGGTGCCCACCATCTTTACTCCCAGTTTTAAGAATTAAAAACGACCTGCTGAGGTTTTTGTAATATTACAGGTGAGCTCGACTGACCACAGGCTCTGATGATTTTCAGTTAGGTTACACTAACTTACATTTAAGGAGTGTTTTGTTGACGAGCAAAAACAGGAACAGTCTGTTCATGTGAAATATATGAAGAGGAGAGAGAGAGAGAGAGAGGCTTAAACTAAATTTAATATGAAAGTACAACTGTTGCCATGACAACCCTCAGCCATTGATAGAAAGCATCTGATCATCTTGTTTCTTGGACTAAATTTAAGGAAGCAGACGATCACATCTGAAGTAAAAGTTACTGAACAGGATTAGAGGGGAGAGGGGAACGGATTATTGTGTTCTAAAACTGCACCTCTGCAGGCTGCTGTTGCTGTTCTCAGGTGCGAAGCATCAGAGCACATCCAAACAGCGCTCGCTCGGAGTCGGTTGCGTAATTGAGTCTGCCGAGTGTGTGGGAGCTCCACTTCTGCGCTCCCGATTGACTGAAAGTGGGCCAGTGTCTGAGGCTGATTCGATGGAGCGTCTGGCTGCATTTGAATTAGATGAATTAGATTCAGTATCTAACTGTAAAGTCATCACATGAAACAAAGTAAAGACTCTCAACTGATTTGCACCTCTGCACTGGAAATGTCTCCTACAGCACGGCACACACTTACTTCCTCTTTCTTCCTTTGTCCCCGTGTCTGTAAGCGAGAGCTGGAAAGACACAGCTTTAATCACGCCTGGCTTGTTGCTATGTGCTGACAGAACCATATGTGTCGGGGTCAGGTGGCGTTCTTAAGAGCGCATGTCAGTGTCGCCCCTGTAATTGTTACTTCGTCTGACTTAAGGCAATGATCTCGGGCAGCAATCTGTCACAAAGGGTGGAGATCCCCTCACACAGACACATGTGTGCAACTCTAACCCTCCTGTTTGTCCAGTGTGTGTGTGTGGGTGTGTGCACGCAGCCCTTCGTGCTCCTGACAGGTCACCTTCAAGGCAGCGCCCACACAATGACTTCCAGTCAGCCAATACACACTGCATATCATTACACCCCTCCACCAGCCTGCTGTCTTTCACTGCCAGAGAAGCATCACGGCGCTACATTGTGCTGCACTGTGATATGATTATTTATTGATCACTGTTGTGTAATTCTGCTCGCGGAGAGAATGCGGTACCAGCGGGATGACTGGTGGGCCGTAGTGGATGACGTCAGCTGGACTCCATGTCCACGGTCTCAGCTTTCACTGTCAGGTCATCTCAGTGTGAATTATTGAAGCAGGTTAGGGCACATTTCTCCAGCTACTGGGTCATTTTCTGAAATGAGCAAACACACAGCTACTGTGCAGCCGAAGCAGGTCAAGGCAGCAGAGCAGAGCAACTGCACCATGAAAAAAATCCACTCCTCCATATTTCCTTAGTTGAATTTGTCCTGTTCTTTGACTTGATAAAATAAATGTACAAAAAAAGTTGCGTTATTTATTAAAATGACCTACAATTAATAAGATCAATGATTGCACAGTTGCATTGCAAATAGAATCAAGGCTGTGGAAAGTAAGTACACAGGCTACAAGTTTTATTATTAACATAATTGGATGCCGGCTCGTGAAAGAAATATGTCAAGCCAAATTCAATGTTGTTAACTCGGTTGTGTGCCAAGTCTTGGGTAAATAATAACAATTAAATACAGTTTGGAAGTTGCTAGAAACTACAAAAGGGGGGTGACACTAAAAAAAAGTTTGGAAACCACTGATTTAACCAATTATTATTTTACTGACTACATCCCAAAGAGTACGAGATAACGAGGAAAACAATATAGATCTGATTGCTGCCAATTCCCCATAATAAAGCATCCAACTCTTACAGCAGCCTGGCACGAGACAGATTGCTTTGCCCTTATCTGGACTAGGCCCTGTTCACACTGGAGAAAGTCATTCCAGCTAGAGTAGGATTGAGCCCAGACAGCCTTTAAGCTGGATGTGTTCAGACCTATTTTAAATCTGGCTAGCACACACTTGTGTCCCGCACTCAATCCGGCTTCATCCAGCATGTTTGCTGTCCTCCAAACCACTAGGTGGCGCCTCGTAATATACAGAGTCCGTTCAGGCCGCGGTAGGACCGCGTGTGCGCATGCATCATGCCGTTTTTTTTTTGTCCCCGTGTTGCGCCCCGTGAACCAGAAAGTAGCACATCGCTAACCGGAAGTAACATGTCACTAACCGGAAGTATCATGTCGCTAGCCGGATTCGCTAGCCACATTGCGTTCACACCTGAGCCACACCTGAGCCACGAGATGGTGGATCTACCGGATTGAAATCAAAACTGGATACTGCCGGATTCGAGGTGTCACACTCAGAAAAAAAACATCTGGATAGGCCCGAATCCACACTTTAGCCAGATTTTTTCCCCCAGTGTGAACGGTGGTATAACTGGGAGTTAAGCGGACTCAGGAGGAAGCCAAGACCAACAGTGACCCCAAACAAAAAAGGCAGTCAGCAGCATTCCCAAAAAGCCTCCAGTTTCAGATGCTGGCAGTAAAATGGATACATGTGGCCTGTTGTCAGTAAACGATCGGCCACTGAAAACCTTTTAGAGCTAATTAGATGTTAACTGACAGGCTCGGTCTAACCCCCCCCCCCCCATAGAACAACATCACATGGGCACAAGTCATCTATCTGCACACAAACAGAGCTATCATGGTGTTGCCTAGCAGCACATCGGGAATTTAGCAAATGAGTGAGGCTACTGCACTGAATTTACCTGTCCGCAGGTAGGAGAGCAGATACAGTTACCACCCAGCGCCCTATCGGTTTCACACATTCTGTGTGCAGTCTGTCACACGTGAGGAACTTTGGAGACGGAGTAAGAAAAGGAAACAACGCTGTCGGCCTGCCCGCACTGTAACTCTGTGTTTTTACGTCTAAATGATATGTTTGTGATTAATTGTTGCTATTATGCTGTGACTTCATTTTCATGGTTGGTGTACATCAGGCTGAACTGCCATTTTGTCATGAGTCAGTGGACTGAATACATCATCCAGACACTGCTATGTAACCATTCATTAAGACGGTTGTGTTTGTCATTGCCCTGCAGGCTTGTTGCTGCTTTTGTAAATGACACTGTCAGTGGATCCACAGAGAGAAAATCCACTAAAGAAATAAAGCAGTAAAGGTTTACCCTGTGACATTTTTAAAAGATATATTAGTATTGTCGCTGGACAGCATTCATTCAGTGGCATATGTTGTTGTTTCACAAAGGATAACAACACAGTTCATGCATGATTCACTGCTAATGATTGCAATACTGTGTGCAGCACGTACATAAAAGGGACGATTGTTTGCCAATATCCAAAACGGTGATATCGCTGACCCCCTTCTGGAACATACATGTTCTTTTCTGCAGTGGACTGATCATGTGGTCCTGCTCGTATGTTCAGTGTCGACCTATACACAGTTTGTGCGCTTTAAACACTTCCCCGCTGCAGACATACATGTATTTGAGTTCCTTTTTTGATGCACACAGCAGGACCGATATCTGTCAACACCAATATCTTGGCAACTGTGTCTGGTATTCCTATAACAAGCATAGAGACAATGCATCATACTCCTAAAACCACGCCCACCAGAGGGGAAGCAGCCAGGACGACAATATGCTAAGACATTAATGTTATTGCTAAAAACAACGAATTCATGGACTTGTTATAGCACACTGAATAGCAAGCTAGTGTCTTACAAATGTATCTCTATATAGATATATTCACATTCCACTACACAATGTCAACAATACAGCTGCCAAAAGTGATGATTAGATACTTAATTTAACAGTGACAAATACTAACTGTACATGACATGCAGTGGGTATGAGGATCACACACTCTGCCTGCTGTCTCCACTTTTATCTCCTTTAACACAGTTCAGAAACTTACATTAATATCAGAATCATTTACTCTAAACAAACGAGAAAAAAACCCAATATCACCTAATGTTTTTGTTTTTTTTAATTCTCCCAGGATGAGGACTGAGCTGAGCTTTACTTAGCAACAAGTGCAGTGAGTGGGTTGGCATGTGGGCTACCTGTGCTTCATGAGCGCTCACAGGCTGTTGTGACTGCTCATGTTTCCACAGTGAGGCATAACAGTGCAGATCTGGGTCAACGGTATCTGCAAACACCAGTCAAGGTGTGTTTTATTCTACCTGGGAGACACACACCTGCTGCTCAGACACACAATGGACACAGTTTAGAGGACTCTGTCAGTTAATATGCTGCACCTGTATGGAAGTCATTTGCATACAGCATAATGCAGTGCAACTGAGCGTTCAGGTGAAGTGTAGCTTGTACAGGTTTCCCACAGAAACAGGAAGTGATTTCCCTGCAAATATTTGAGCAGTTTTGTCCCACCCAAAGATCCTATTTGCATGGTAAACCGCCTAATGGTGATGCTCCTCACACACACACACACTCACACACACTGCTGCACAGTCAGGTAACCGCTCAGCTACCACCATCAGCCAAATGAAATGGTGGCAGATTAGCCTGCTGCTCCACAGAGACGCTCACTGGTGTATGACAGGTATTAGCTGTGTATTGTGATGAGGGATTGGAGCTGTGTGCAAGTGTGGGTTATTAGTGGGATAAAACGTCTACGCCGTGGGGCATGAGGAATACAAGCCTTTCACCATGTTTGTTCATAATGAGACATCTGTGACCTTTGGCAAAATGGCTCATGTGAGGCTGTTGAAGCTGCATTTTTTTCCGCCAGATAACACAAACATTGAAGCCGTGTGCACGTACAGAGGTTTGTAGAGGCGGCTGTCAGACGGAGCCATTTACATCGAGAAGAGTCAAATTGCGGGCTCAAGGGGACAGGACAGTACTAGTACCAGGATTTGTGTTGGAGGTAACTGGATGGCAACTAGTCCTTGGGCAGGAGGTGTCTTTATGATAACTTGCAACAAACACTGAATATTGAAGTAGCTAAAAAGACGATATTGGATTTACTACTCCCCCAGCGATAAGAAGGAACTGCTAACCTACACTGATGTTAAATTCAAAGCCTAACTCTGACTGGCAGTAGCTCGTAGGTCTTGTTCAGACAGCCGTTAACCCTGAGGCAAAACAACAGGAGAGCTGTTGGTGTTGGCATGTTGCTACGGGCTACCTGTGAGAGGATAGCACACAAACCAGGGGAGTCTGCTGTAACAGTACAGATGTCTTACAGCAACAGTTTCTTATCCCCAACCTCCACTTACAACTTGTAAGTGGGATTAGTGGTTTTGCAAACATTTTCCTATCATTTGCCCGTTTACCCATCCAGCAGGCACGAGCCACATTTGGAGTCATGTTGTCCACTCCATTACTAATTCATTAATAGTCACTTTAGTCCTTTTTAGCTCAGCTTCACTCTCTATCAGTTCTCGAGGGACTCTTTAGCTGTGAATGCTAAGGTTACTAACTGTGCTTGCATGTATTAACCTCTATATCCAGTCCATGTATCATATATTGTGCTCATACTGCGTACTGTACTCTTATTTTGGATTATAGTGACACTTATACTCTTATACTCTGTACTAACTGCATTTAATGTAACTTGATACCTCTGGCACAAGAATTTCCTTCGGGATTAATAAAGTTTTATCTTATCTTATCTTATCTTATCTTATCTTATCCAACCATTGACCCTGTAACAAGACTATGTAAAGACAAACTGCAGATTTTTAGTTGTTAGATATAGAAACACAAAATTTAGATTGATTTGCAAGGATACATAACACTTCAAAACTTATTTGATAGAAATATATGTGTCCTACATCAGTGAAACCAAAGATGAGATAACCTTCTTGTTGTTGAGTCGCTAAAACCATTTCTGCACTTAAGGAGCAGGTGGATTTACGTGAGGTTAATTAGAAACAATATTTTCCAGTGCAACGTTGGGGAGTAGTGGTGTGAAATGTGACCAACCATCCCTTTCTGTGGGGTTTATAGGAAGGCTGTGTGCCGAATAATTAAAGATGTGAGAGTGTTTGATATAAATAGTAAACAGAGCATTAAGAGTATAAATGAATGATGTAAGGTGATCTCCTTTGTTTGACTGGATAAGCTGAGCCGGAATAAGCCAGAATGTGAGACTATAAATATCATTTTGTTGTGTCTGAGTAAACAAAAGGCATCTGCCGTGTCCTCTTGAGTGAAAGAGTGAGCTGATCAAGACCTTTAGATACGAGGGGTTGCTAAGGAACATGAATTCACACGTAGCCTGTTTCCCTGTACAGCAGCTGCGCCTCTTTAGAGAGCCCACTAATGCATTCAGCTCAATCTGCCCTGGACCACGTGTGCACACTCAACAACAGCTCTTCTGTGGCGGCTCTGTAAGACAAAGGGCCCCGGTGATGTTCTTAGGTTGGGAGGGGAGGGGGGGGGGAATTGAACGGTAGACACAGCTCACAGAGGGTAAAACTGGAAGGGTCATTATGAGATAAACACAAAGAGCACACAAAGTGTGCCGTTTTCTGGGACGGGGTCTTATCAGGATGTGCGCAGGGACATCTGCTGTTGGCACTGTGTTGGCTTTCATCCGTTCAGGGTCTGTTCAAATCAAGCCGTCCTCTGGGATTATGACAGAGGGAGGCCAAAGTGCCATAAACAGGAATATTAACCATCATTTTTGCTCTGACATTTTCTATACAGACACATTTCTGTAAAGAGGCACCTGCCACAGGGTGGGATGAAATTTCAGCAGAGGCAGAATGTGTATCTTACAGTTCATCTCATTGATTGATGGCTTTCCCATAGATACTGTAGAGAGCCAAACACACTGTTGAATATTTCCTGTGTAGCGAGGGGAAGTTGGAGGCATCCAGGGTAAACATGAGGTCTGTGCTGATGTTTATGCTGATGTATCAATATCGTGAAGAGATGGGATTTTTTTTTTTTTCTAGCCAGACAAATCATACCCAGAGAATCAATCACAGAATAGACAGACCCAGTTTCTCCGCTGACAGTAGCCTGAACTGTCCATAATGCAACACAGCTGCGAGGCATGTCTGATAGATCTGTAACCTCACACTCAGAGTTGTCATTACTTTAAATTATTGCTTTCAGAGGCAGCACGTACAATCTGGCTGGATATAACAGTCAAGGTGAGAGGTTCGAGGAAAATGTGGATTACTAACCGATGTCGGCAGAAAGATAGATTACACCGCCTTGCCGCAAAATACCGGAATGTTCAAACACAAATACAGGCCGCTTCTGGAATCATTTAACATCCCAGAATACTGAGAACATACTGAGTTCTTTATGGTTCTCTCATGAAGCCAAAAAACGTCTGTTCGGTTCAGCTGTTGAATACTAATTTCATCATTTTAATCTGGCAGTTAGAAGCTCTGAAAAATCTGTCAAATCTGCTCCAGCACACACAGCAGTCTAGTAGCTGATCAAGTGCATCAGTCAAACTCCTCTCAGCCACTCTCACTGCTTGTGCATTTAATTAACAAGTCAGTCCAGCCTTTTAAACTTCTTGGTTTCTGATGCACGTAGCAAAGTGTGATCTGTGACACTTAGGCCTAATCTCATTTCTGATTTTTTACACCTGCACCATATTCATTCAGTCATTTTACCTTAACAGGCACATGGCTTGTTTCTTATGGTGGTTGCTAATGAGTCGCTAAACAAACTAGAGAGACTATGGTGGACATGGTTGTTCTAAAACAGTGTTTCCCAAACTTACTACGGCACAGATTTATATCTTAAAAAAATTCCCCGGCACACCTGATGATCTCTAACAGCACACACTGGATGGAAACACTGGTGTAAAAAAGGCACAGCACTCCAGAGGCAGCAAATACATTTTAAACATCAATCAATCAAAAGGTCATTAGTGGTGGTTTTGAGGAGCAGTAACTTTCTTTAAATTTAAGGACATCATATGCAACCAGCTGGGATGTAATCAGTTAAAACACTAGACAACATTTCTATAGTTTTTCTTCTCATATCTTAAGATATGAAGATGCAGAATGGAGGGGTAGGTACGTGGTTGGGGAAAGGGCTGAAAGAGGATAGGGCCTGCTAGTAACCTTTGACGAAAATGCCGTAATCTCTGTGCGACTTTGGCTAATAATGTATTTGTAATATGTTGAAATGGCTTTAGTCTGTTGAGAACTTGTGGCCTAACGGAAAGGCTCATAGCTGACACGGATCATTGGATTTGAAAAATCACTGTTTTTCTGGCAGCAGTTCATTTTGTGAAAAGCATAATTTTCTGTCCTGGACCTGTGCTCAAAGTCTGAGCCTTCATGGAGATTTGCCTTTAACCCTCCAGGTCCCAAAGTGATTATTGCTGATTATCGTATTACTCACAAATAATCAGCCCAAATACAAGAACGCAGAAATCCTCGTCATATTTAATGTTATTTTCTGTGAAATAAAACATCAGATGCTGATCTACCGATCGTCCTGCTCCTAATCAGAACAATCGGCATCAAACTGAACCTGATCTGCTCATCTCTCTTTATCGTCTGTCTTCCCCTTAGACTCTCTCGGCGGTCCATTCCCATCCACATCACACCGATGTCACCACAAACCCAAAAGGTGCCTGCCGATCCAGTGCGGCAGCGTCGGCGGGCCCCTCCCTGTCAGCCCGCTCCTTTTCCATCCAAATGCCAAGGGATCCCAAATAGTCATGGATCTCGCCCAGAAGACGGTCAAGAGGCAGGCCAGCTTCTGCAACGCCATCACCTTTAGCAACAGGCCCATAGGGCTGTATGAGCAAGTCCGCCTCAAGGTATTTCCTGACAGCATGGAGCTCTTCGACGTCCAGGAGCTTTTAAAATGTCAAAACTGGTGACTTTTGTTATTCTAGGCTGACACTTAAAGTGTTATGTCGCACAATGTACCTCAGCTTCACTGTCTGTGTCGTCTGACTCAGTTATTTACAGCCTCCTGTCAGAAAGCAGCCATGACAAATTTCCACAATCAAATCTTCCTTCTCTCTCCAGATCACTAAGAAGCAGTGCTGCTGGAGCGGAGCTCTGCGTCTGGGCTTCACCTCCAAAGACCCCTCCAGGATAAACCCGGAAAACCTGCCGAAGTACGCTTGCCCTGATCTGGTGTCCCAGAGTGGCTTCTGGGCGAAGGCGCTGCCCGAAGAGTTCGCCAACGAGGGTAACGTCATCGCCTTTTGGGTTGACAAGAAAGGCAGAGTCTTCTACCGCATTAACGAGTCTAGTCCCATGCTGTTCTTCAGCGGAGTCCGCACAGCCGAGCCCCTCTGGGCCCTCATTGATGTTTATGGTCTGACCCGCGGAGTGCAGCTGCTAGGTAAGAAGCTTCAAGAGCCGGTTCAGGTTGTGAAGGCACCGCACTAACCGCACAGATTACTGTAACATGAATTTCTTTTCTAGGTGTAGTCACTTGTGGGGGTTTCTGGACTCACTGTTTCAGACAGAACTTGGTCAAAAAACTCCATATTATCACTTGTTATGGATCGCAGTGACCTTTAAAGGTGAACTGAAGTAGACATTGTCACCACCAGGCAAAGTCATGCTGGCTGCGCTGTACTTTCCAGCCTTTCTGCTAAGCTACAACAACTGGTTCGTCTGCCTGTATAAGGAGGCTTGTATAATTTGGTACACAGGGAGTTCTGTGAGCCGGCTGCAGGGACACACATTCCCTTTGAATCAAACTAGGTTGGAATAGAAGTGGATTCCACTGGCTAATCCAGCACTGATACTGTGCTTTTTCTTATTTCTGCTCATGATTAAACCATAACTGACCTACCATCCAGACATTTTGGTTTAATCTTGTATGAAAGCATCCACGGTTGAACTCATTTTTTTTCCCTTGTTGCTAACGTTGTGAGTATCCGTGTAATCTTTAATGGGTTTTTTTTCAAAGTCATGAGGTGGTAATATATTTGTAGATGACCTCTGATTTCACTGCTGTCACTTTCCACATTACTGCAGATGACAAAGCAGATTTCCTTGTTTACAGTAAACAGGTGCCTTCAGCCCTCCCCCCCTGTGAACAGTAAAGCCTTCCATGAAGCGGAGGAATAAAACTAAAACAAAGGCTATCTATATCTGAGCAATATTTAGCCCCCGCGTTTACACTGTGGAGGTGGTGGGGGTGTGTTATGAAGGCATGCTATGTAGCTTAGCGTACATGCCATACAGTGACAGGGTGGCTTTGGTGTGAGAGAATGTACACACATTCTTATTTTCCCCAGGGAGATTCCGTGCTGTCGTCCCCTCTGCTGATGTAAAAATAGAGCAGGGGTCACATGTTCTATAGATAACACATTTGATTGGAATTGTGTTGATTTGACACCACTGTCTCCGGGCTGGCGGGGGTGGAAGGAATCTATATCCTTTATTTTCTCTCTGTTACGGATGACAAGCAGCACCTTTAGGGCTCATACCGCCTGGTCTTGTTGCCTTATTCAGGATCTATCCACAAACATTACCATCTATATACTTGGAAGAAGAAAGAGGAAATGGTAACAACGGCAACGAGCTGAGCTGACCACCTCTAGGTTCGGACGTATCTCAGATGTCTGACCCTCCCTCAAGCCCTATTTGTATCAAAAACCTCCTACTTAAGTCATTGCTACTGTATTTTACATTCAGGCATTATGCAGGGCTGCCTACAGAGTAAGGGCTTCTTATCCTCTGGGGGGGGGGGGGTCCTCTAATGACTGACATCTGCCCCCACAAACGGGGGCCTGTTCAGAGGGGTGGAACGGGAGATAGAAATACATCATCTAGACAACACACTGCCCTTTGTGAGCCGAGCTTTGTTTGTCAGCTCTGTTCATCCTGTTTCTATGCACAGCCCCCCCCACCCCTCCATGGTTACGACCCAGGCTCTCACATCTGGGGCCTTTTCCCTCTCTCCTTATTTCATGTGACACTTCAGGAGCGCTTGTGTTTCACCGCCGCCAGATAAAACAATACAAGAAGTAAAAAGCTATTTTCTTAATTCCTTCTAAATCCTCCGATGTAAGCGGTTATCTTTGACAAATGTGACTTTAACTGTTGCTGAAAATGGCTTCGTAATAATTGTGGGCATTTTCACTTTAATCTCCCTTTTTTACTCTTTAAAATCTCCAATCCTCTCCAAGCCACACGTCTATTCTGTGTGTCTCTGTGATGACCACATTTCCCCTCCAGGATCAATAATATTTATATTCTCTCAGTGTTTTCAGCAGCGGCTGCGATAATTCATCGTGCCTCCTTGGAAATACTATAATCCTCACTACATAAAGATTGAATTAAAATTCTATGGTGGATTAAGTTTCTTGCTCAAAGACATTTTGTACAGCATGTGTAGCACTTTCATAATGTAAATTAGCACCGGGGGGGGGAGCTCTATTCAGCGCACAAACACTCACACCTACAGTATCCTCATCCCTCCAGCTGTTCCATTACTTTCCTCAGTTTCTGTCACACTTTTCATTTAATGGCAGCATTTACTCTGACTGACTGTCAGTAAGTATTTGGAGTAGTGTTTATTTTATTGCCCTCTTTGCTGGGAGCTTTGTGTGATCATGACTAATGGTCAGACAAGTGTATGGCAGTCTGTCACAGGAGCTCAGAGGAGCTCAGAGGCTGTTATTCCACACTCGGTGTTTCCACCTGCTGCTCTCACATCCTACAGATGAGGCCTATTGTTTTATGTTTGTTGACAAAAGAAAGATAATTATATCTATAAAGAAACATATAGAGTCCAACACCTCCGTGCAAACGGCACAAATCCATGGCTACATGCAGAGAGAACTCTGTGAGAGAAAAACTATTACTGTTACAAAATGTCATTACCTAGAATGAGCTGTAGAAAAACTGCAGATGAGCCAAACACTCTCTGGATTATTGTCATGTGACTGCTGGCCACACGTGAGTCTATCATAGCGTCATGGGTGTGAAAAAAATTATTTGTTTTTACAAATGTGTTTGTTACACATGAGGCATTCAAGGCCCTTTGGAGAGTTCAAATTCAGACCATTCTTCCTGTTTTTACAGTTTCTATGATGAACTGTTGAAAGGGTGTGTTGAAGCCACAAACACTGACCATCGTTAGCATGTAAAAACCAATTTGGAAAAACAGCATAACTCTGCAGAGCTCTGTGCTTGTGTCTTTGTGTGGCTTGTGATTTATCATCTGCTCGGTGTCCTGAGGCTGTTCTGAGGTCAGCACAGGAGCGGCGGATCCGGTCTGCGGCAACATTTAAACCGTGTTTGATGTAGAAAGATCGAAATAGTAACGGAATCATATGATAAGCCGCCACACGAGAATCACGTCATGATCATACATGGCAGGGACACGGGGAGGAGAGGGGCTCGGGCGTGGCTGATTTAGTGCTTTCACACCTCTGCAAGCATGATGCCAGCAGTTTAAGATTTCCCCCTCCCACATTTCTTTCTGATAAGGAAACTAAATAACAGGTAATTAACAACAAATAGTTTAGAATATATATATATAGATAAGGGGTGGAGCGGTTCACTAAATCCACGGTTCGGTTCGTATCACGGTTCTGAGGTCACAGTTTTCGGTTTGGTTCGGTTTACATTGTTGAGGTTTTTTTTCTACTTTTAACACTCTGGAAATACCAGATGAGCATAAAATACACAGCCTATTTATCCAACATTCAACATATTTAAGAATCAGTTCAGTGTTTCCCCATCATTATATCAGGTCAAGTCAATTTTATTTCTTTTTAATTTCTATCACCAGATCATAACAGAAGCCAGTTAAGAAAACAAGAAAGCTCATGTTACCGATGTCCGTGGTTTTATTTTTATTTTTGCCATTGAAATATGCTATTTACATCCCGCTCTGTAAGCATTGACAGGACCAGCGGCAGCTTTGTGCACGATTTGACGCAGAGTGCTGTGGGTCTCTCTGCTCTGCCTGCAGCTGAACCTGCTGCGTGAAGCTACAGAGAGTGACCGGCTTTGAATGAGTTGAGGCGGGGGAGGAGCTCATGGACAGTAGCCTGACTGCAGAATGATTTCACGTCAGTCTCCAAAAGTCACCAGAGAGTCACTAGTAGCTTTTGATAAAAAAAAAAAGTTTTGAAGATTCAAGATTCAAGATTCAAGAAGTTTATTGTCAAATGCACAGCACTTTACAGTTACACTGAGCAATGAAATTCTGACTTTGCGAGTTCCCTTCATATGACTTTATACACAACTAAATTAAGATAAAAAAATAAACAGTAGACTTAGGCATAAGAATAAATAAAAATACGAATGAACAATAGGAAAAAAAAATAAATAAAAAATAAAATAAAATAAAATAGAATAAGCAAAATGTGCAGTTCTATGTACAGAGGTAGGACGTTTAGAATGTGCAAATATTTTAAGAGATTGTACATGCAAAAACAAATATGTGCAAGCCACCAAATGTAGCGAGAGAGACGCCAAGTTGCCAACACTCGTCTATGTTGTGGTAAAAACGGATTACTTGGTGCGCATGTCCAGAACCGAACAGAACACGTGCCCTGAACCGAAACATGTGTACCGAACGGTTCAGATGTTTTTCCTGAACCGTCCCACCCCCTACATATATATTTTATATATATATATATATATATATATATATATATATATATATATATATATATATATATATATATTATATATATATATATATATATATATATATATATATATATATATATATATATATATATATATAAAGATGCACATGCAATTCTGTCATGAAGGTAACTGAATTATGTTACAAAGTCAATGATATACAGCCATGAAGGCATCATACTGTATGCCTCTGCTGCAGAATGATGTCTCCAGCTGGGTGCCTGAGGTAGCTCTGCAGGTGATTGACTGTACCTGGCCTTGAACTGGGGGAACACAATATTGTGGAGGTTTGGCAGGATACCGTCGTGGGCAGACTGAAGCTGTCCCCATAGGCTTGAAATCCAACAAGCCACAAAGGTTGTTTAATATAAACCCATGTCCCGTTTCCCAGGGTGAGCTGTCACTCTTTCGCACACATCCACACACAGCAGGACTTTACTTGACATTGGGGAAGGAGGCTGAGTAACTGAGTAATTCCAGCTGTTGTGAAGGCAACAGGACTGTATGAGTCAGTCACAGTGGAGCTTTAATCAAGAGGGGCCCTCTGTGGGACTTCCCCGAAGGATGGGAGAATAAAGTCTGATTGCAAAGCCTCGAGGCCGCTAACACCTCGCGACCAGGCTGACTCAGAGTGGGAGTTGGCCAATCTAGCCGCCGTCATCCCAAAGAAGAAAAGCAGTTCATTTAGTTCATACCAAACATGGTGTCCTGGAAGAGAGAGGGGGAGAGAGAGAGAGCTATCTCAATAGTCTGTCCAGGAAACTGCAGTCACTCTGCACCACAAAGCCTCTGATATCTACAGAGACACTGTCCTCAGGTGATGGATTGAATTACATGTGAGCTCCTGACTAGAGACTAGAGGTGCCGTCAGAAAGCAAAAACACTCACTGTCAGTCTGGATGAGTGGCAGAGCAGCAATTAAACAACTAAGGAAAGACATTTCTAAAGCAGGAGTGCTGAAAGCTCTTCTCTGTAGTATGATCTCCACATCTCTGTAACATGGTTCTGTTTACTGTGCAGGACGGCAGATGTGTGCCAGGTGAAAGGAAAAACTAATCCTGGAAACCCAAGTGCTTCAGTGAGAGTAAAACAATGTGTGAAGGTTTGATGGATGGTGGCTCTTTGTTTATATATGTGTGTCAGAGCAGCTAGCTTATATCTGCGATAGCACATCAGCTCACCAGGCGGAGTCATCCCATCAACCTTTCACAACCCGTCAGCATCTGCAAGACTAAAAGTGAGGGATGCCAAATCTGATGGAAGAGGCCTTCATCATGTGGCCTCATGGAGGTTTGTGGGTAGGTTTGGTCAAAAGCAGGTGGAGGAGTAGCTTTTATAAGCAGAGTACTGACGTAGTGAGGCGTCCCTGCATGGATTTTATCCACACAAGGTCATTCTGGAGCTCAAACTGGACCTGTTGGAGATGTTTCACTAACTCCTCCAAGCAAGCTTCATCAGTTTAGATTGGTTTAGTCCAGTTTCCTAGCCAGGATGATGTGATGTCAACATTACTTAGAACTAATTCAAACATGATCACTGCTAACTGATTGCTGTAGGTAATGATGAAACTAAATGTTTGCACATTTAATTGGTTAAATGATGCAATCGATCAGACCTAATTTTACAGAGTCAGATTAATTCTGAGCTTCCACAATAACTTACTAGAATGGGACATTTTCCTCGATAGGATCCTAGGTGAATGCTACTGTTCCCACATCTACGATGCTTGACATACAACATAAATTTAATCAGGGAGGGTAAACGCAAACCTCTAGACAGGAGTCCACCACTATAAACCTGCAAATAACCTATGACATCAGTGGCAGCCGCCACGACTGAGTCATGCAGCCACTAAGGTCAAACGCTGTAGTTCCTCAAATGGCCGATTGAGGGTGGCTGCTAGAGTGAGGCAGACGGTACAATGTTACATGACCATGGCCTGCATTCAGCTCTGTCCGACCCTGTGAGACTGCCTTTTTTTTTAAGAGTGAGCTGATTTCTTAGAATAATTAATTAACATTATATATAAAGAGCAGTTTGAGAATGTTTTCTTTTGCTGAAGGCTACACCCGGACTAACGGCTATGACAAACTCTGCATATCTAATGCCTGTAGTTGCCTGTATCAAGGGATGATAATTTAAATCGCAGTCCTCATCAAATCCAAAAGTATTCAGAGAAACAAACACTTTTAAGAAAGATAACAGGCTTTCATTTTTCTCTGGTGTGACAAACTTTTGAAACACTCCTGTCTTCGTGCTTTGGCTCCACCTCTGGGGCTCCTCTCACATAAAGTCCTCTGGAATGACAGAAGCCTATTAGCCACATGTGTTGTTATGCAGCTCAGAGAGAGAGAGAGAGAGAGAGAGAGAGAGAGACCGGCCAGGGTTCCCATACTTCTGGGAGAAACGACTGCTTCTAGTAAAATGATGATTTGATTATTGCGAGCACTTGACTGGCACTGGTGTTTGACTTGGCAGGATCAGCCTCCCAGTTAATAGCAGCACTTATGAATCCTGATGCTTCATATGGGCCCTCCAATGAAAACACACAGAGCAGAAAAGATGGTGTAAATCTGACCTTTTTTTCTGCTCATTTAGGAAATGGAGAGGGTTTAGAGTTGTAAGACCTTGAGACATCAAGCAAAACAGATTTAGCGACCTTGTGTTTCTTGGCTTTTGTGGTCGACATGTAATTTATGGCGGTTGTTGGTAAGAGAGCTCAGAGGGCTAAGAAGAGTAAACTGAATTTGTATGATTTGGCATTTGGAATCCGTTTTAAATTACTGCACCTTGGCTGCGTACGCTCATTTCATTCTTTATCAGTTCAACAGATAACTTTTAATGGGGGTAAGCTGGAGGTGAGGTCAAGATTTATGTGGAGTTTCCTGTTTTCCCTTCTCTGTGTGTGCCTTTCCTGAGCTCAAAAGAAGAAGAACTTTAGCCACAGTTCAAAGCCTGATATTCAGAGGGGGCTGTCTGAAACATGCAGCCATGGAATCCTGCTCGCCCCCCCCCGCCCGGTGCACCATCAGGGGAATCAACACCATGTTTACTGTACCCTGCTGATACACTTTTAGACAGAGCCCGAATAACACTGGGAGTCACAGGGCGCGTGGATGTTCCTTTGTGACACAGTTCGAGCAAGCGGATGGCCATCAGTGTGCCGGATCACAAATGATATTCTAAAATTAGGCAGCTGGATTGGATAATCCCAGATAATTACATATTTTTGTGGTTTTCTCATCACTCCTGTGATAATTAGATTGTGTCCCGAAACAGAAAGGTGATCAGCACTTTTGTATTGAAAACAAGCTACTGTATGCTACATGCTAATTGTTATGGTTTGTGTTACTTCCCTTTTTCTTAGCAGAGTCAGGTCGTAACCAAGCGGCAACCTTCGGGGCTCAAACTTGAAGCCCATGCGGAAGTGTCAAAACTTGTAATTCACGCCGCAACTGCTGGGGGCTGACTCCAAAAGCGAGTAATTTCCTATAGACTCCCATGTTAAATTGGCCGACTTCACAGCAGAAAAAAACATGTTTACAGCCTGGTACAAAAAACCATTCTGGTCTCAGATGATACGTTCTCTTCTAGTGTCTCGTTTCAATAGTATTCGGACTTAAAATTAAGCATAATTATGGGCGTTGCCGCTTGAGCGACAGACGGTTGACGCATCACAGCACGGGTTTCCTGCTTCCACGGTCGCCCGTCCGCCTAAACCTCGCTCGTGCTCCCCCTCTTTGTCCATATTTGGAGTTTTGGCGGACGTGACGCTGCCAACATGGCGTCGGTCAGCACGTCCCGGAGCCTCCCACCGAGCCTCAGAACGGCTCTTCAGAAACAAACGGGTGACGTCACGGAAGCTCTGTCCATAGTTTTACTGTCAATGGCCGTAACGCTAATCTGTAGCATGTGGAGCGCCAATTGTTTCCATTATTGGTCACAAAAAATTATTTTGATTTTGATACATACTGATTCTGGTTTATTTACAGTTCTTAACAATCACTCCTCAAAAATACACTTTTAATTGTCTTTTTTCTGATTTCCATCAGATATAGACATATTTAAGTTCTCTCTACTTCTATGTTTTCATAGAGGTGGAGGACTTTACATTGCAGTGAACTATCAGGGACACTCACTGGGAAAAACTCACTGGGTGTTTGAGCACTGATAACCCGCCAAAGTTTGGGGCTTTTGAGTTAAATCTATGTGTGCACGGTGAGGGTGTCAGTTACCTGTAATAATTAATTAGCCTTCCTCCATGAGCTCCAGCACAGGAATAAAACCGGGGAGGCTTGCATATATTAACCTTATGATGGAGGTTTATTAGCACTGAGGCCCTGGCATGCTGATTGGCAGAGAAGGGGTGGCACATGCTGAATTCTGCCGATGACCTCAGGGACAGGGCTTTTGTGACTTGCTGGGCGTTTTGCCTGGCTCTTTGTTACGGCCATGTGTCGCCCGGGGAGCATGCTGCTCTTTCCAAAAGCCCCAGGTTCAAAGCCGCCCGGCCTGATCGGGGACTTGGGGAATTGGGCCAGTGCCAAGGAATAAAGAACATCCCAAACATCTCGCACAAAGACCCCTCTGACTCCATCCCTCCCCTCTACCATCCCTCTTTCACTCACTTGCTTCTAGTTTTTTTAGATCTCACTCGCTCGGCTGGTCAGTCTGTGTTTCCTAATCCCCAGGTCGCTGCTGAGCTACACGCTGCTTCTCTCTCTCTCCTTTAAAGACCTTGTGCTGTCTCCCTTACTCTAGCAGAAGATCCCCAGTTATCCAGCTCTACCATTTGCCTTCTTAGCTGAACAGCTCCCTTTACATCCACAGACACTCTCCTCTCCTCATTTCCTGTCTCCTCTGGCTGTCAGATCTCTCTAGGATCGCTCTTTTCATTGCCTCCTCCCTCCTCACCTTTGCTGACATCGGATGAAGCCCCACAGAGAATATGGATAAAGATAAGCCCTGTGAGATGAATGTGTGTGTGCGTGAGAGAGAGTAAATCCCCCCCACCCCACACCCTAGCTCCAGCACTGGCTCAAACCCCTGGCACGTTCCGTCTGCTCAGGCTAGCAAAGCCACTAAGCCAGCCTCTCCCCTCTGTCCACCTCCCCATGCACAGCATTAGCTAACCTGCTTTGTGGCTATTCCCTAATCAAAAACATTTACAGCGTGAGCCAAAGCCTGTGTGAGCCAAAATAGACAGAGCACCATTCTCCCTCTCTCTCTCTCTCTCTCTCACACACACACACACACAGTATTGTCCATGTACTTGTGACGGATTAGCTCGCCAGGTGCCTAATTATTCTAATTAAAAAAAAAATTGTTAAAGTTCTAGAGGACAGGGGGAAAAGGAGAAAGCAATCCAAATTGGTTTCAGTTTTTAAAACAACCCAATGAAAAAGCCATCCCATAACTCTCAAACTCCCCCTGCATGGAATAATCAATGGTTTGGCCAGCCAGGTGCTACCTTTGGTTTGAAATTCAATCAAAAGTAAAGAATCAGGTAATGAACCCCCCACAACAACTACTTCAGCCTCCCAGTGTCGGCAGCTGCATCTCCAATGGCCCCACCACACACACACACACACACACACTGCATTTAACGCAGCTTTCAAAGTGCAAAATTCTGGCCTTGGCCAATGAGAGAGAGCATCTGTGAGTGGTGGATTTGAAAGGGACCAATAGGACAAAGAGATTCTATCAGCTAAAAACGCAGGTGCACCACGATTAGCGGGCAGCAGCTGGTGAGGTCACAAGCAGACTTGGATACACACACACACACACACACATTTACAAATGCAGGGTAAATGTTCTGCAGTCTTTTCATTCCTCACATACAGTACGGCAGCGCCTCCATCTCACCAGCCTTTAATGAATAAAGAATACACGGCTTGAAATCCAATACAGGTCTGAAATAACAACTCTTTGAAAAGTGAGAGAGGAAGAGGAAGAGAGAGAGAGAGAGGATGTAAAAAGGAACATAAACCCTCAGAGGAGAAGAAACGCAGATAAAAGACTATTTTGTAGAGGAATCAATTTGCCATGTGTATGGGTTTGTGTTATAGAGTGACAGAGAGAGAGGTGAGGACATGCAGCTCTTTGGAAGCCCCCTTTCAACATGAATCCAGCATTGTCACCGGCAGCACGCCTTCCTCCCTAACTTTACCTTCTCCTCTCCTTCCATCTGCTGATATCCTCCCCCGTGACATGTCGTCATGCAGCTCTGGTCTTAGGAGGAAGCCTGTCCCATTCTAATCCAATTTAGGATGGAGTGATGGCCAGCAGCCTCTGCAACACACATCATTTTGTTTGGTGAGGTCATTCCAATTCTTCCAATTCAAAGCAAGTTTAGCATCACAGAGCTAAGCTAAAGGTTAGCATGCCAGCTACAAATCTGAGTTTGGAGCCACGTTAAGGTTTTTTCTTTGCATTCCATCATCATAGCTACATGTCCATTCAGAAAATGGAGTGAGCTGTTCAATTACAACTTTACATTTGCCATCTGTCAGACTGTCCTCTTCATTCTGGCTTTCATGAAGGCCGAGAGTCCATCAGGGGAAATTGATAACAGAGGAAATAGTAGATGAAATAGTAGCAGCTAGCCTTGGGGACTCGTGGCTAACTGCTGCTCACTTCAGAGCAGAGAGGTGTTTAATGGTTGATTAGCAGTCTATGGGAGCAGCCCTGTGCACCAAAGGCATCGTCCTCTCCATTTTATGCCTCTCTGAGAAATCAATTAGGACAATTACAGGGCCTCAGTCCCATTAAACATTAATCACAAAGTGTCGTGCTCCGGGTTAGCAGCTAACATTAATTGACGTCTGACAAGACTTTGAGGAAGCAGTCATAGCATGTCAGCCTTACAGCCTCGTCAGACGGCATTTCTCTGATGATGCAGAAAATCAGACACGTCACTCTCTGGGGATCAAAGGCAGAGGAGATGTCAGCTCCCGTTCACTTTAACATGTTCGCGGGTTTGATACTCAGTGTCAGCCACCGCCTTTGAAGAGGACGGAGGTGTTTTCTTTGGATAAATTCATAGAGGTGGTTTCGGTTAAGATGTGCAGCTGGATGTCGGAACATGGAGTGAAGAAAACTATGGTAGAGATTGAAATGTGGGCACAGAGCACATTAAACAATAATCCACAGAGTTGTAAAGTCAAGAACTGCTGTTCAAGAGGTGTTTTTCACATTTCTTCCACTAATATCATCATCATCAAAACCATACTCATGCCACATCATGCTGGGATATGTGAGGTCAGGTGGAATAAATATGAAGGAGAGGTATTACTGTCAAAATGGACAATTATGGTTTTGAAAATAGCACATGTTCCTAAAAAGTGTAAAATATGACATAGGAAAATACCACCTGTGACATTTCCTTGCAAGATATAAATATAAAGGTTGTATTTCCTAGTAGAGGCATATTACCACTATAACTGTACCAAAACACCACATAGCTCCAGTCCAGACTATTCGAGACTATTCGAGATTTGATTACATTGTCTGATTCTACGGGAAAAGTTAGCCCTGTGCAGCAAACACCAGATTCCTAGATGCAACAGAGGCCATGCAGTAACAGCTTAAACTCGGCCGAAAGCAAATCGACCAAAAACTAAGAAAAATAAATAAAATTTCAAAGAGCTGTATTTTACAAATGGTTTCACTTACAGACCTAAAACTCTGGATTTCTCCATGATATTGATAGATGTACATCAGTGAATGTTTTAAAAAATATGGTCCGGCGACCCTGGATGATTTCACATGGAGTGACCCTATGGGAAGTGAAGCCCTTTTCACATTGGACAGAAAACCCAAGCCCACCAACATCTGCATTCAGTCCCAGGTCAAATGATTTTTAGCCACAAATGTCATCTGTCTGTCAGTCTTCGACTAAAGTGAAAGATGTAAAAAACATAACCACTGTCATACTGCTTTGCACTTACTAGTTACCCCAGAGCTGAGGAGTAGGGGCGTAGATTTTCAAAAAACAGAGAAACTGACTCATCTGCTGGTGATGAGTTGATCATTTTTTTAGCGGGATCTTCTTGGAATTGTAACTTTTTATTGAGGCACATTCTTTATTGGTTTGTACTCTCTAAAAAGGTTATTAAAAAGTTCTGAACAAAGAGAGGAACTACATCTGCCGCTCCCCCTGCAGGACATTAGGGTGTATGCATTTTGTGCAGTATAGTGAAAATTGATTCTCGCTGTCAGCAGTGTGTATATCACTGAAAATAAACTGAACATCTAACCTGATTCAAACGTGTATTAGATCAATATCTGTTTTTCAACTTTCCTCTTACTACAGTTATTAACAACCGACTCCACATCAGGAAAGAATCCACCTTTAACAGCTTCTCTTTGTCGGGTCTGTCATGAATCCGTCTTCTTTTGGCCCGTGTCTCTTTCAGCTGTGGGACGGCATCATAAGAGGCTTGGCTGCTCTGTTTTCACTGCAGCAGTTAGTGGCCTGTCCCACAGCCCTGGTAATTGAGGCTAAGAGGTTTATCTGGAGTCAGGCCTCTCAGGTCCTGGTCAGATAGAGAGTGGTTGGGGTGGGGGTGGGCCAGGAGCTGACCAGATCTGGAGAGACTCTCCACAGACAGTCAGCGGCTGTTTTTCATCCTCCCCCACCCACCCCCCCCCCCCCCCCCCCCCCCCCCAGCCCCACCTCTTACTTGGACTGAGGAGGTAGGAGAAGAGGTCAGCGCCTTTCTCTTCTCTATCACCCTCTGATTTTCAGACCTACAATCAGACACAAGCTCAGACCTGAGTAACAAGGGTCTCAGGGTGGTGGGCTAATTTTACCACCTGGCCGGGGGGGGGGGTACATTAAGAGGTGTTATTTTAAGCAGCCAGGGTATAGGATGAGAATGAGCTGTGTGTATTTGTCTTCATGTGGCTGCTGCATTGGTTGCATTGCACAGATATTAATGGTTTTCGGTGCAGTGATGCTAGACACTGAAACAAATGCACACCCATTCACACATGTTTAAAATGCAATGTCAATTGTTCCTTGTTTACTGACACTGTCTGACACACAGAAATTTCTTGCATAAAACTGGATGATTCAGCTCGGAGCATCCCGCTATCTTTAAACACACTTCATGACGCTCCCATTTGCCAGTTTTGTGTAATTAGAAGTACCCTACATTGCACACAACTGAATAAAACTGCGCTCTACTTTTTTATCATTATCTGGTTGTCAGGCTGGCTGCAGATTCAGCTGACTTCATCGCCACAGGCCTCAGGCAAATTGCTAATCAAAGCAAAACACAGTGAAAGCACTATTAACTGCTGCTCTCTCTGCATCTTATTCCCAGACAGTGAGATCGTTCCTCCTGACTGCCTGCGCCCACGCTCCTTCACCACAGTGCGCTCCTCAGCCCTGCGTCGCGAAGCCGATGACTCCCGTCTGTCTGTCAGCCTGTGTGACCTAAACCTGCAGCAGGAGGATGGACATCCTGCCCACAATCACTCCCACCGCCACACCCTCCACCTAGCCTCGGCGTCTTCCTCCACCTGCCCCATCCCACAGAACTCCCTTAACTCCCAGCAGTCTTCTCTGCTGCCGTCTGCTCTGGAGAGTGATCTCCATTTCCACCAGCTGCGAGGTGCCCACATAAAGACGCTGGACGAGCAGACGGTGGCGCGATCCGAGCATGCTCGTGAAGAACGCACGTTGGTCTTCACCAACCGACCGCTGCGCACCGGAGAGACCGTGTTCATTAAAGTCACAAAGTCCAGCCCGGCACGCTCAGGCTCCCTGTCCTATGGTGTGACATCCTGCGACCCGGCAGTGCTTCGCCCCAGCGACTTGCCCTACAACCCTGAGGCCCTGGTGGACAGGAAGGAGTTCTGGGCTGTGTGTCGGGTGCCGACGCCTCTGCAGAGCAGTGACATTCTCGGCTTCTTGGTCAACCAGGAAGGGGAGGTCATTCTCAGCCACAACGGCACTAATGTGGGAATGCAGGTGTGTGTGGACAACTCCAGGCCACTCTGGATGTTCTTCGGCCTGCATGGAGCCGTGACACAGCTGAGGATTCTAGGTAAGTAGAAGACACGTAGTTATCATGCAGTGGAAAATTACCCAAAGATGTTTACCTGATGTAAGGTCATTTTAACATAGAGGTCCATGGGGATTGACTCACTTTCGGAACCAACCTCAAGTAGACTCTTGAGGCTGGCAGTTACAGACTAATTCACAGGGTTACGATGCTCTTGACAAGCATCTAATTCTTTACAGTTGTGGTACATTACGCTAACTACAATACTACATGTTTTATCATCCTAAACATGTGGAGCAATTGGGCACTTTTTGTGCTTTGACTGCATACTTTATCTTGTGAATAATCCCACTTGAGCAAGTAATTGATGGTGGAAATAACCATCCCTTTAGCTCAGCGATGCGTCCCGGGTCAGGAACTTACAGATCACTATATTGATCTTCATTTGGCTGGGCACACCGCTGGTGAGAGCTCTGTGCTTAATTCACTCCCACCCTGAGGTTGAAATCTATTTGTGTTAAGTGGTGAATGCTCTGACAGCACTGCCTGTGCACGTCTCATCCCTTTGGGAAATTACAGATACTGTCGGGACCATTATATGCAAAGAGGTCAAGAGTTTGGGAGCGCACTTTGTTACTTTGTTTGTCACAATATTTACAGCAGATGTCCTGAGCCAGGAAGCTTCTGGACACATTAGTGAGAAAAGTAGACGCTCTTCCACAACTGAGTGGATGGAAAACAGGAAGTGAGCGAGCAGAGGTGTGAGGGGGCTGTGAGTGGCAGGGCTGTGACCTGCACACAGCGGGTACAACATGATGTCTCAGCGGGGTGGACACTTTGGCTGTCAGTGGTGTACTGAGACACCTGAGGTTTGTTTACCCTTTCCTAAATGCTGATAATGACAGGGAAGGGAGGACAGTGTGTGGCAGTTCCCCCCCGGCACCTCATTTCAACTCGTCTGCCCATGGGGCGCACAAGCAGGTTTGTGCGTGTGTGGACAGGTCGGTGTTAGGATGATCCCAGAAAGTCTTCAGTATCCCATTTAAACGACAACCAGACATTCTTAAAATCATCTTTTTTAGCAGCAGGTTAATCCTGTCTGTACACTGACATGTACACTGACAGTAAAAAGGCAACATCTTCGTCAGCTGTATAACGCAGGTTGATGCGTGCAGGAGTAAAAGCTGTCTTCTATTAAGGCAGAAGTATAACAACCTAAACAGCGCCAGCCTTTAAGAGGTGTCAAAGTCTTTGTCTGCGGAGGAAGAGGCGTCTATAAATACATCCTGCTTTTCTTCAGTGACAGTGAGCAAAGGTTAGCAAAAAGCAACCTTTTCTTTAACGAGACACGCTCCTGAATGTCTCGTCAAACGCAGCATTACAGTGCCTCAAAATAACCATTTTGCATGTCAGACTCAGGGCTAATGGTGTCCTCTATTAACTTGACCCACTTAGCACCAACTGACAACAAAGCCACCATGACAGCTATGTCGATACATATCACAGTGAACCCTGAGTGATCAATGCAACCAATGCCAAAATAGCAGAAACCCAGACGCTCTCAGTTGGTTTTCAGCTGCTGTACTCATATTTTCCATTGCAAACAAATCTAAATGTCTCATTGGTGCAGCAAGTGAGTTATCACGCCGAGTGATCACATCCTTTACCGTTAAATTACATTTTGGCTTTGCAGCTGTGCATAACAGACCACCTGGCCTCTCCACGTGCACTTCTAATAAGCATTTACTGAAAACAGAAAGCCCTGGCAGCACATCAAAACAGGAACCGCAGAACAATGAAACAGGCCCGAGCCCGGCTCCTTATCACGGTCCATCTTGGAATTCCCACAGAGGTGCGAATCATCTTTACCATCCGGCTGCTCTAACTTAGGAAGCGTCTCTTATCTTGCCCCTGATCTACAGTGTGAGTTAATCCTCCTTGGAGTGAGGGATGTGTCCCTGTGGGAGCCCTCTTGCTCTTCGGAATGGAAGATAAACCACTCATCAATTTAACCAAAGCATGAGGTAAAGGGCCATTCCAATAGGGACAGGCATGTTCAAACAAATACACGAGGTCATCTCAGGTCAGCCAAGAACGCCTGGACAGAGTAATGACACTGCATGAAATCGATACTGCTTCAGTTCCATTAGTAGTAAAGGCAGTGGAAGGAATACTACTGAAGCTTTACAGTTTTAAATCTATCTAAAGTGCTTTAAACATCAGTCTCACTGTCAGATTGTTTACACCACACTTTAACTTTACTTAACTGTGTGGGAAAAAGCGGCTTGAGTCCAAAAAGGCTTGGGTCTAACTTTTTATCCTTTTAACTGTGACTGTCCCTTTGTGTTTGTATGAGTGCCCAACAGTGGTGGAGGAAGTACTGAAGCTTGGCACTTAAGTAAAAGTACAAATACCCAGCAAAACATATACTTAAGTAAAAGTAGAAGTGCTACATCAACAATCCTACTTAAGTAAAAGTCTTTTAAAGTTACTTAAAGTATTAAAAAGTACTCACACTGAATATATATGATTGATTTCCATTGCAAAGGATCTGAACAGGTTAAAATAATCAAAGAAATCATCTTAAATGAAAATGGACCACGTGTAGTTAATGTACATGTTCAGTCCAGAAGCAGCTATGGACAGGTCTGTGTGTCATGAGGCAGGCTGTGGGCATCAAGTGAACAGAGAGGCTGCTGATAACAAACAGGCATTCAGCATGTTTACTGTGTCAGTGTTCCTGCTGTAGATTCATGTTATGATTCATGTTCATCAGACATTAATGGATGGACCTGTGTTAGCAGACAGCAGCTAACTAGTTAGCTACTGAGCCAGAGCACCGGCATCATGACTGAGGCTCATTATAGAAACACAGCTGGCAGCGTGACACCACCTCCATGCAGAGTCTGACCTCACATCAGTCCAGCACTGTGTTCATCACATGGAACAAGGAACTACAGACACTGTAGAAATGTAGTGGAGGAGAAAGTACAGGTAACAGCTGCAACATGTAATGAGTCAAAGTATGAAGTATGCACTATTATTTTTACTTAAAAAAAATAGTAAAGTAGAAATACATAAAAAATTACTTACGTACAGTAACAAATAGTTACTTTCCACCACTGGTGACCAAATGTTACTAGTCCTCACAAAGGGGACCACTGAATCCAATATAAATGAAAACATTGCAAAAAAATGCACTTTTTCCTAAATCATGTAATTTTCCTCCTACAATCACTGGAAATATGCTAACAGCTCTATTAAATTCATAATATTAATTTCCCACCCAGTCTAAGTCTAGTTTAAAAAGCTGTTCCATAAACAGCCTCATTGTCCAGCTGCTAACCAAAACACACGACATGTAGGTTAAGTGTTACATACACAGAGAGACACAACACCTGCAGCTTCACCCAGTGGGGTACACTACTGTGTGTGTGCTCCCAGTGTTTTTGTGTCCACAGCACAAACATCTCTTATTATTGTGATTCTATCCGAAAGAGCTGAGAACAGAGCAGCCGACAGCTGAACTTACAGAGATGTTGAGGGGACCTTGTGCCTTGTGGTGTAGAAATAGGACACCCATCCAGTGACCCACTTCACATGTATTATAGATTCCATTAAAATGTCAGCTCGCTCATGTGAAGCGTCTCACCACCCACATCCTCATGCACTGCAGCTGCCATGCTCCTTTCTCCTCCTCCTCCTCTCATCTTCTGTCATCTCAGCTGCTCCTCTCACCTCATTCAACATTTTTCCTCATCACTTCTCCTCTCCTTATCATAGTCTGTTTTCCTGAAATTATCACACATGTAACCCTGCGACAGTGTCTCACATTCACACACACACACAAACCAGGCTTCCTAATCATCTGTATCTGTAGATGGCATAAATCCTGACTGTCTATTAGAGCAGAAAACGTGTTTGAACTTAGTGTTACAGCAGCAGAAAAAAAAACAAGAAGAACTCCCAGAATGCACTGGGCTGGTTGCTGCTCTAAACTGATGATCAGAAGCATTAAAATGGGTTAAACTCTGACAACAGCGGTGGATAACAAACTGGAGCAGTGTATACGTTCACACAGTAACAAACACCGTGTCTGTGCTGCGTCTGTCTGGTTGTTTATTTTTGTGCCCAGCTCTTTCCTGTCTATGTGGCCCAAGGCTTTCCTGTAAACCACCATCCAAAAGAAACTGCCTGCTGCAGACTAGGCCTGCAACTGACTATTTCAATGTCATCGACTACCTTAATGACTAGTCGACTAATAGTTGACAGCTTTGGACCACTAATTTGTAGATGATTGATCCGCCTCCGTGCTGCCACAGTGTATAAAGCTGAAGCCCTGGGTTCATCATTCATATGGTTGACTCTACACCAGGGGTCACCAAATGGCGGACCGCATTTGTTCTGCTGTAACTGTGCACGCAAAGAAAGTTGTATTCACAGTTTCTGTGACTTGGAACGGTACATCAGTGCATTCAGAATTTAGTACAGGGCTCAATAACCAGCATTGGATGGAGGAGGATGAGGGAGGAGAGGACCCAAACAGAGGATTACAGATCATTTGCAAACATACTGAATGGAAATGAGATTTGAAAATTTTAGCTGGCATAAGTTATGTTATCTAGAGGGGTGGATATTAAGGGTGGGACGGTTCAGGAAAAAAGTCAGAACCTTTTTCAATACACATGTTTCGGTTCGGGTCGCGTGTTCTGTTCGGTTCTGGACATGCGCATTAAGTAATACAGAGAGGCGTTTTTACCACAGCATATAGACGAGTGTTGGCAACTTGGCGTCTCTCTCGCTACGTTTGGCGGCTTTCCGAACTACTATTACTGTCCTCGACAAGCAGCGACCATCAGCTCCTCCCCCGCCTCAACGCATTCACTGCCCGTCAGTCACTGTAGCTTCACGCAGCAGGTTCAGCTGCAGGCAGAGCAGAGAGGATGCCCACACCACTCGCAAAGCCGCTGCTGGTCCCGTCAATGCTTACAGAGCGGGATGTAAATAGCATATTTCAATGGCAAAAATAAAAACCGTTAGCTTAGCCTAGCGTAGTCATAGAACCTCAGAACCTCAGGCCATCCAACCAATTTGTTTGAACGGATCTTTGCTGACAAATGTAACAAAGTTGTTTATTTTTACTACTATTATTATAAATCACACAGCAGCCAGTTTTGCATTTCCTGGTGCTGCAGGCTATAAATAAAAACAAGAACTTCTTCCTGATGAAGGCTTATTTATTTCATGTGATTTTCTAAACCTTCAAGAACTATTTCCCTGTGAGATTGTTTTCTTTTTGACCCTGCATGCAGACACAGACACATGCATTCATACATATGTATCTCCTGGTATAAACAAGTCTGGGATGTATGACTGTGTCCCCCTTCCAAAATAGCTCCTTTGTCTCTGCAGATAATATCTCCACCCGAGACAGAGAGAGACTATTAACATTTTATGCAGCAGGAGAAGTCACGACCTTAAACTGCTATCTACTGAGCTGCTCTGCTCTCATCTGATCTGAACACTAAAAACAGACCAAAGTGTGCATTTGTCCTGATAGCACCCCAGAACAGCCCATTTTAAAGTTCCACGCGTTTCAATTGAATTTCACCAAGCAAATGTAAATATAAACTATGAACTAAACCCACCTAGAGATTTTCCTTTTATCCCATTCTGGCTATAAACTGTGTACTCACTGTCTACTTTCGCACTCATCCCAAACCCCACCCATCTCCCCCCCACCACATACCCTGCATACTTCCCGTGCTTTACAGGAAGAGGATCTCTCCATAGATGCATGTGCATGTGCTAAAGACGGACAGTGGGTGGATGTCAGTAGATAGCATCAGAGATGTGGCCGCAGAGAGGGGAGCCTGCCTCTCACAGCTGTTCACACTGGTCGGTTTAATCTAGCAGTGAGCAGGCAGGATCAGGGCTGGGCACCGCAGATCCTGACCCAGCTGCCCTGCATGGGAGGTGCCTGCTTGCTGTGAGGGGGGGGATTAACAGGGAGAGATGGACAGAGGGAGGGGAGCAAAAGAGGATTCAGTTCACCAGGGGAATCGCACATGCTGCAGGCATACACGGTGATCAGGCCCGAGTAATCCGATGAGAGGTGCAGTAGCACGTTGTAAGGCTAGCACTGATTGGCTCTTTGGTTTGATTTTGCCCACACAAGCTGAGCTGGGGTTTCTCAAGAATGTTTAAGGCTTCTGAAATCTGAAATCATTTTCAAATCTTTAGTATCTGACATTCAGATCAGTGTAGTACTTTAGTGTGAGTCAAGTGACGACCTTCTGGGCAGAGAAATAAGGCCAGTGCAGAGGAGTCAAAACTGCAGCTCCTTGAAGCATCCACTCGGGGCTGGCTCCAAAAGTGAGCCAATGGCCATTGACCTTCATCTTAAAATGTCCAGCTTTACCACTGAAATGCGCATGTTTACAGCCTGCAAAAACTGTTTTGGTCTCTATAGATACTACTCACAAGATGCCTGATGGGTAGAGAGATCACTCATGCTCTGCCCAGGCATCACATGTACACCTCGATCCTATTCATGCTCCACCTTCTTGTTTAAAGAAATGTCCCATCCTAACCAGCAGACCACCACTTTCTCATCCCTGCAGGTCGCCTACCTACACTGTGCATTTCAGTTGCATAAAAACCTCACTCTGTGACTTTCCTAGCAAGGAAGAAGACAACAAAGACAACACACTGAATCAGATGATGGGTGTAAAAATCACCCTAGACTTTGGCCCAAGAGATGAGGGTTGGCGTGTGTCGCTTTGATGGTTACATTCATGCAACAAACCCTTAATCCTTAATTAGTACAACAACACACACTCCCTTCTCACAACGGCACAACTACACAACATTTGACTGCTGCATATTTCCCTGAGGAGTTTTTAACAGCTCATTCCAGAGTTTCTGGCTCCTGTCTCATACCAGCACAGGAACAATAAACAGTATGTCACCGCGTTGTGACCGTCGCCACATATCGTCTGGATAAGGAGTGGGACTGCCTGGGGCCTACCCTGCTAAAACTGTACTCCTGCTTCTCCAAATGGCTCTTACATAATGTTACACACAGAACAAAACATACTCGCATACATTCTTGTTGGCACCAAAGGGCTTGGGAGCACCAGGGCAACCCCCGGTATGGAAACAAAAGAGATTCCATGTCTAAAGCCCCCACCCGACACACACATCAAACAGATCCAGATATAGAATCATGAGCAACACGAAGACAAACTATCAGAAAAAAAACACTGCTCTAGTTTATGATGGCTCTGACAGGACAGGGTCATTAAATCCCGATGACCCATTATTGGTGTGGCCCTAACCTGAACCATCTCTCTGGCTGCCTGGGCATCGGTGGGATTGATCATACTGCCAGTGCAGATGGCAGCAGAGAGATGCATCCTGGCAGACTGACTGCTGGGACAGGCATTAGCGCCGAGCTGTCATCATGATGTTACTGGTCAGTGCTGACGGTCACTCTGCCACACCAGATGACTCGGGTTTCGCTTTTTTTTTTTCCTGTCAGCTGTCCAGGAAAATGGACACACTATGAGTCGCTCCAAAAAACAAAAAAAAACACACAAAGGCAGGTCCTGTGTGGCATGGGTAAATATCTGATGTGCACAGCTGCACAGCTGATTTCTGATGCTGAGTGCTATTTTTTGACAGCAGGCTTCAGGGACGGTAATTAAAGTAATCTGCACCTATGTGGAGAAGTAGCAAAGCATCTGAGGGGAATTCTTTGAGGATGATTACATACTTGCTCTGCTCGACAGCTAATTTGCATCTTCATTTAGGTGCTTCTACGTTTTCTGTGATGGCAAACTGCTAGAGCCGTTTTAAATGACAGAGCCCCGAGGATATTTGTTTTAAAAAAATAATATTTTCCTCTCCCTGTTTAGTTACATATAGTTAAGTACTTGTTGCATTGAATGAGTTTAAGGCTCTGGTGAGATCTTTGCAGTCTACCTCGTCTGTGTGCAAAGGATTTACATGAGGAAGTTTTGATGTTGTTTATTGTTTTTAATGGAACTAAAGTGCTGCCCTCTTGGCCAGGTCTCACTAACCTGGTAAATAAAGTCTATATAAAAACTAAAAAATAGTTCTTAGGCCACTTGAAGTAGTGACAAACCTCAAAAGCTGTCAGCAAGCACAACAATCGCACAAGACATACTTGGCATCCATGTTAAATCACAACTTATGTTATCTGTTGAGGGACCCACTATGTAGTTATTAGGTACTACACCTTCCACTTTTCTTTGCTAGCTAAATGCTAATATTAGCTGTGTTTTAATTCAGGGGCTTCAAAGGATGAAACCGTTAAAGGCCATGCTTCTTTAGGACCAGTCCTTCAAAGAGGTCACCCCTTGAACTCGAATTTTTCTCTGCCCGTTTGGTGCAACAAGGGCTAAAATTGCTGCAGTGATTATTGTTAAATGACACAGCTGTAACGATACCACGATGTCCTGCTTCTGTTGCCTAGCACCACTGAGAGTGCTACTGTTAGTCACGAAGGAACCACCCATAGCTATCAGGGAAATGAAAGGCGAATTTGAAGGAGCCGTTGAAATGAGACAACTGAGTCTTGTCATGCTGCGATTCGGTTCAACGCAGCCTTTAAAGGACGCAGCCGATTGCAGGCTGTTGTCTGCCTGTCATCTGGATGGCATCTTAACAAGAGCTAAATGTGTTTACAAAAAAGCAATATGTTAAAACAGTCTGAAACCCTCTTAGACATGGAGAGCCTGGTAAATAAACTGTCAGTGCAAGACAATACATGTAAATAGCATCAGAATCAGAAATACTTGTCAACCCCTGGCATTCCAACACATGTTCCCTAAACATGTACTTGGAATTCCCATTTGTTTCCTCTGACTGTGTAAAATTAGCGTGTGAAAAATATGGAACATTCAAATACTCCCTGCCAAAGATACGACGGAAGAGCTCTTCTCTTTGATGATGAATATCCGCACACTCACTAAAAGGAGTGCTCTGTGTCTCTCTGCTTTCATGACTATAAATGTAACGCTTGAGCAGTGAGGGAGAAGTTAATGCTGCTCTGCTACCAAAGATGAAACAAAAGGGAAAACAAAAACCTCCAACAGAACACCTTTTAGCTGCGATGTCTCCTGCTCTTTCAGTAAAAGTCTACTTTTTACATGCGAGCGTTCTTTTGATTTTAATATCTGTTTGATCATAACCAGAACTGTTGGTATCCATTTCTGATCAGCCGTATCAGTCTCTGGAACATTTTCTGTAGCTGTAGCCATTTATCTCACCCTGTGGTTTTATCTCTTCTCTCTAGGTTCCACTCATCTTGGGGACCCGCGGGCCACGTCAAACCCCAACTCGCCCTCCTCCTCCCCGCACACCCCCAGCGCCCTGGGGAGTGGCAGTTCAGATCCAGTCCTGAACGGAGGCCTGTGCTCGGCCACTTACTGCAGCTCAGCAGGAGGTGGGTACACCCACACAGGGGAGCTGCTGCGACAGAAGCAGAGAATCAATCACCCCATGGGGGACTGAGCACAAGTCAGCACAGGAGTGAGCAGATGTCATCCTGCAGTAGTTAGGCACAATGGCCAGCAACTCATGGTCCCACTGCTGCTGCAGCTGTAGTGTTCAGCATGTGTTATGTCACATAGTGATGTTATGTAAATGAGCCTGATGCCTTTTTTCAACTTTTGGAGGTTGTTTGGCCTGAATTATGTCACAGATGTTTATTTTCTGCTGTAATCCAAAAGACAACACACAATGTATTATTTCAAAGCTACTTTTCTTAAATTGTACCAAACGCTCTTCACCGTTTCTTGTGTTTCGCCGCAGGAACCACTCCAAACTCACCGGTCAGCCTCCCCAAGTCACCGACGTTCCCATCAGGCCGTGAGCCTTGGTCTGACGAGTGCTCTATCTGCTACGAGAACGCGGTGGACACGGTCATCTACGCCTGCGGACACATGTGTCTGTGCTACACCTGCGGCCTCAAACTTAAGAAGATGTCCAACGCCTGCTGTCCCATTTGCAGGAGGCAGATCAAAGACATTATCAAGACCTACCGCAGCACGTAAACGGAACAAGGATGGTGAGGGGACAGCCTCAGCTAAATCCCAGAGTCAACAACAGAGATGTTTAAGTTCAGGGAACAGACACTCTGGTACTTTGATTTGATATTTTCGTACAGATCTTGTTGGCTCGTTCTCACATTTTGGTACCTCTTTGTTGGATGGTCTCCAGAGTCACAGCCTCCCTGCAAAGGGTGAAGCAGGATGTGGCAGGAGGTTCTGCTGAGAACTTTGTTTCTGCCTGACAGGTTTGCTCTCTTCTAGCATCGTGGAAAACAGATTTTAGCGTTCTTTCATTCACTGAGCCGTGCTGTGAGATTTAGGGACCGTCGCCCATTTGCACCAAAGCCGGTTAGTCATTTGGGGATGAATGTCTCAGTAAAGGCTTTTTTTTTTTTTTTAAAGGACGACAGAAATCTATAAAACAACAAAAAGCACACTCACAGAAGGTAATCGTCTCAGTATGTCACAACTTGTGTCTGTGTGTTACTGAGAAGTGGAGAGAGCAAAACGACAGATCTGTTATTGTTGTGATTATCAGTGAGTGATGTGTGTAGAGACACGACGTGGCGGCGAGTATTTTAAGTAGGATTGTAACACCTCTTGTACTCATATAATCTAATGTACCTCTATGATAGTTCTATTGGTGGTAGCTGTCTTGTTGTGCTAGCTAGCTAGCTGCTTGCTCTGCAATGTGATGTGTTGCACTGAAATCAGCATCGTCCTCTCCCGAAATGCCCCGACACTTACAGAGAGGGGTTGCAGACACTCATCAAAACAAACTACAACCTGCATCCAGCAGACTCAGCAGCTCTTACAGGAAAACAGTGGGGGGACGCAGCAACCTAGATACACCTCAGGGCCAACAATCTTTTTTTAAGAACTATTTTCCCATGCCTGATACACTGTGAGAGCTTATGACGAATTGACAAGTCCTCAAAAATAGCTCCCATACCAACACATAGAGTCAAAGGATTGTTGCCATGGTATCAGCCTCCTGCCTTAAACACATAGACGGTCCATCCGTCGCATGCGGGTGAATCGTCTGTTTTTTCCAGACTCCCTGATAAATTACCAAAAAAAAGCTGTTGTGTGGCAAGGAGTCACACAAAGTGTTTGCTCAGAGGAAAAAAAAAGCACAGAATTACAAATCTATTTTTGTATCAGAAATCCACAACATTTCCAATATTTAACCATAAACATGTATCTTTGTGATGGGACTTTCACCAGCAGCAGAGATCCTTTACACAGATCAGTTCAGGGGTTTAAAAAAAAAGCTCAGATTTTGAATATTTGTGTTATTTCTTGTCCCCTAATTTCAATATAAAAAAATACATCCTTTTACCCCCTGAAGACGTCACATGTACATACAACAAGTCAAAGAGAAGCCATAACTTATAGCAGGACATCACAGGAAGCTGAGGGCCCGAGTCCGTAGATAATCCACCAACGGGGCTGAAACCTTTGCTGCTATGATGTTCACACACATCCCTCCTCCCACATTACAGTTGATTACGCTATACTGCTTTAAGTGTTAACTCACATTTGAATGTTAACTTATGTATTTTAGAGAGATAAATGGTTTTTAATGGTGTGCTTGAACTGATATAAAAAAAAATCAAAGAAAAAATGTTTTTTTTTGCTTTTGTTTGGATTGATAATCATGCTTCTACGTCAGACTGTGTTAACATGCTAACATTAATGCTAATAATAAATGGTTACTTTTAATGTTATCATGCTAACACTAATGTTAACAGACAAATTGTTACTTTTAATGTTAACATTCTAACAGTTTAACAAGAAACTGGTATAAAAGGCGTTGACGTGCTAACCGAATGGTGGCAGTTGACTCTCATTGTAAATATGGTGCTAACAGGCTAACATTGATAAAAAAAACAGCAAAGACTCGCAGTAAACTGTTAGAGTTAGGATGTTAACATCAATGCTAACACATACTGGTGTTAACATGGTAACATCAGAATGCTAATGGTAAATAGTTATTGATACATCAAAGCTAACAGTGAATAGTTAGTGTTAAAATGTTGCTGACATGCTAATGTAGTTATGGTTAAGTGGCGTAAACATGCTCACATTAGCCTGCTAACTGTAGACAGTTACTGTTAAAGTGGTTAAAGTACTAACATTACAGCTTATAGTTATTGTTTTCTTCTTTATCCAAAACCATGAATATTCCAATTTGTATGGAGGGTTTTTTTTTGTACCTTGCAGCAAAGAGTTAATGCAGTACACAATCAAACGTGACATGATGCTTTGTGGTGCAAGATATAAAATCTTTTATTACAATCCCTGAATTTCAGGCATTTTTGGTTTTTGTAATTTGTGTGTGTGTGTGTGTGTGTGTGTGTGTGTGTGTGTGTGCGCCCATGTTAGGGAACCCTACCACCACTTGTGTATTTATAGCTCCTACCATTATGTAGTACACAAAGCCATCACTGTATGGTTAATGATAATTGTCACTTTATGAAGCTACTGATTGTAATCTTGTAAATGTTTAGGCCAGTGTTGCTCTCTGAGATTCAACCGTGGCGTGTTTTTATTTTTTTATTTTTGTGCAGACACTCCGACCAAATTCTAAATTATAACGTTTGTATAATTTTTTTTTCAATTAATGGTGCAACTTTTAATTCATTTTGGACCATGTCAGTTGAAAAACTACACATAATTTGGCTGTAAATTATGAATCAAAGCGATGCCTTTTTTATTTTTATTTTTTCTTTGTCAGAATTATCCACAGGCTCCTTGAATGTTACTGAACCAGTAATGTATTATTTATTTGTGGACTTGTTCTTTTTAAACCTGCATTTCTTGTGTGTTTACTTTTTCTTCCACACTGATTCAGCTCCTCTCTGTCAGGTCAATCACACAGCAGCACACTCAGACCTCTCCGTATATAAATCTTTTTAGTCATGCATGAGTTTTCTGTTCACCGAGCGTGAACATCGGGACCAACAGTAGGCGAGCATCACTGCAAGTGTTCATGTAGACCGGAATCAGTGGCTAGAAAAAACTATATAGTGCTACGTTTGGCCATTATTGTGACACAGTAGCTGAACCTGTATCTTCTTTGTTTTTCATTCGAAGCAACAAACGTTTGTGTGTGAGTTCTGTCCTGTGTGAGTCGGATGATTGTGGTTAATAAACTTTCCAGATGTGTTTGAGCAGACGTTGTTTGTCTCGTGACTGAAATGGTGTTTACTCACATAACATAACAACAAACCACAGGCGATGGTTACCGTTAAAGTGGTGCTGACAGTTTAACATCAATCCCAGATGAGAATGAAGAATATATGAGGATATATGCTATAAACTACTTGTTTTTATAGAAATTTTAAACCATTACACCAGGATACAAATATCACCCAGGTCAAAATCTACTCAGAATATTATCTAGAGTTGACCGATGTATGAAAAGTAAGCACGGTATGGTCCCTGGTCTCGGTTGGGGGGGTGTGTTTTGTTCGGTTCTGGACGTTCAGTTCAGGACATGCGCATTAAGTAATGCAGGGAGGAGTGTTTCTGACTCTCCTAATCTTCTTTTGTCAAAAGCAACTAGTGACAAATCTAGTGGCTTTCTCTGATGTTAAACTGTACTTTCTGTTTTTAGCCTGACTCTCAGTCCCCAGATGTCATAAACCGTGAAAGCAAAAAAGCCTCATATTGTCCACTAAGACGTACGAACGTACAGGTGGCGGCGTTTAGTAGCTTCAACTTTGTAGCTAGGTGCTAGCAAGCTAACGGTGACAGCCGGATATTAGTTAACATGTACATTCATCATCATCATCATCTAGTGTTGTAGTGTTTTACCTTAGCCAGGATTAAAAACGGATCGAAACGAAGCTACCTAACGCCATCGCATATGCTGCCGTTACCGTTAGCTGCTACAGTAATAGCTGCTAACTGGTTTCCGTCGTTCACTCACCTACTGTAGCATTAGCATTAGCATTAGCATCGAGCTCCGCTTCCGCAGTCTTGTCCGGCGCAGCAGCAGCAGCTTCAGAGCCAGGCTCCTAAAAACACCAGTGAAGGTCTGCTTCTTACGGCCGCTTCTGTTTTTGATGCTTCAACACTTCAAATTAATTAATCCGCACCGAGAGAGCTTCAGTCCAGCCGCAAAAAAACGACAATTACCGGCATTTGTTTGAAGTCGAAGGTGACGTCAGGTTAAAGGTCACGGCCGTTTTCTACTTCCTGTTTCCACCGGAAGTACATACGGTAAAATATTATATTATATTATATTATATTATATTATATTATATTATATTATATTATATTATATTATATTATATTCATAAGTTAATGTGAAGTTAATCTAAAATATATATTTTAATGGATTTTGAATTGTAATAACATAACTTACATTAGCCTAGCAACCTTTTCTATTTTTATTTTATTTATTTTTATTTGAACCAGACTAAATACAAATAGTCTGGTTCATTTCAGTTCTGCAATATAAAATAAATGTTATTGTTTTTTTTTAGGTATAGGTGTAAATAATGATATTTCCATTAAGGAGCAGAGCGCCCTCTAGGTAAAATGCAGCCAATTTAGGTAACAAATCTGGGTAATATTGTAGTTATAAGCTAACCTAACAAAACTATAACTACATGATGCAAAATTATTACATTTTCTTACTGATTGTAATGAGTTCATGTTGATATTACAACATCCATGTTAGCTGCACATCCACAATTAGCATGCTAAAGCAGCACAGTTAAACATGCATGAAGTTGTTCCATTGTAGCAGCAGAACATGTTTACAGCTCCAAACATTTAAATGAAGACTTTATTATACTGACAGCTGTGGCTGTGGGTTTTAATGGCTGAACACACTGGTCTGCTGGTGGGTTTCCTGGGTTCCCTGACCTCACTGATGTTTTTCTCACTGTAACATTAGACTCCCTAAATGGGGTGCTTATTAGGGTTTCTGTGCATTTGACCTTTGGCACAAACTGAAATGTGACTTGGTCCGTCGAACACGCCGCTAAGTCATTCAGGGCCCCCCCCGTTACATCACCGTCCTCGGCCCCAGCTGCCGGGGGTTGATGTGCGGGGCTTCACACTGACAGGTAGGGGGATTTAGAAGATGGACTTTAAAGCTCCAGCTGTAGATGGTGCTTCCAGCAGAATGACTGCACTATAAATTCATGAAGCACCTCGCTGCAGATGTACTCCTCGGAGCTCCTCTGATGGCCATCTGTCTGCCTGTATCTGATTCATCTCCATATAAAAGGACAGACTGAAGGATGTGAATGAGTAATAATGTCATGAAAAGAATAACCCAGACGACTGTATTTAATACTCATCATTGTTCAGCTGTGCATTCACCACCCCTATCATCTTTCAATGTTAACATCCAATATTATTAGGTATGCTGTGTAAAATGGCTAAAGGACCTGATCATAATAGACTTTCATTTCAGGACTCACTGTCAGCGTACAGATTGAGTTTGTAATGTGCAGGTCTATTCATATGTAAATGTCTCTCCTGTCAACACTGTCTGCAGGAGGGACACAAGCAACAGATGACAACAGAGCCACCCAGTGGCCACAGGCGGGTACAGCAGGCTGGGAGTGTGTGTGTGTGTGCAGACCAGGCTTTAGTTCAGACTGGGACCAGTCTCATTCGAAATGTATTATTTCAGGTTAAAAAATATGTGACAAAATAAAGTAATAAAGAAAAGATGAATATGTTGTAGTATAATAGTTCATTTCTTTTTAATTCAAATCATCAGCTAACTGTGCATTTAGAGATGAAATGTTCACATCTAGCTTTTAGAGTTTTACTAGTCAAATCAATATCATTTTTATCACATAATTTATCTGTTTTTTAAGTTATTTCATTAATCTGCTGAGGAAGACGGGCAGTTTAAACTCCAGTAAAACATAAGAGGAGGAACCTGTGTGAAGTGTTTGTTTATGTGAAGGTTAAATTATGGTTTTCACACTCTAAAATATTTATCCGACTAACTTTGAAGCACTTTAATATCTTCTTTTTTTCTGTAATAGTTTCAGCAGACTGCACTGTTCTCCACCCTTTATGGAGGATTTGATGCCGCCGGTTTCCAGGCTGCGCCTTTCCTGTTTTGGTTGAGTCTCTGGGCTCTCATCATGGCCGCCTCAACCTGCAGCTGATAATCGCTTAGAGTATGTGGAGGGAGCAGAGTGAACTTCAGTCCATACATCATGTGACTGAATGATGGCCTGATGATGTCACATCCTCCTGAAGACCTGCACTTTCCTGTAAGAGCTGAGGATCTGTGGCGCTGCCCTGGGACAGAGGTGTAAGCATCTTTCACATTCCTTTGGACGGAGGTGATAAATCTCTGCGTGTGCACACACACATAAACTGAAACTCCTGTCTCTCCTCTTTAGTGAGGAACCGGGGCTGCAGGAGCTCGTTCATCTTCATTCATCGCTCTCACACTCTCCTCTCATAACTCACGGCCCTGCTATATATATATCCAGCTGCATTCTTCTGCTCCTCCACATCTAAAGTCACTTAATCCTGCCCGCACAATAAGAAGAATAAAGATAAATGTCTCAATCTGTAATATTACTGTCACATACTATCAGGATAGATCTGAAGCGGGGGGTGGGGGTGGAGGAGGAAATGAACAGGAGGCCGTCTAAAACAACAAAGATAATACATTTAATATTGTTTCTCTTCTGGGCAATGCGAGATACAATGTAAACATGTACAAGATACAAAAAAAGGAACAAGATTCGTCCAAATGAAACCGTAGATAAGAAAGACGCCCTGTCTTCAAACAGGAATGCACATGAGAGGAATCTGGACGGCCGTCCTGCAGAGGAGGATTCAGACCGCTGCTAAAAATCTGGCTAGGATTTAAGAATCCTGACTTCCCCCCTCAGAATTCTGAGATTAAAGACACACGTCTTTTCCGAAAACAAGCCAGACTGAAAGAAAAAGTCCAAAAAACTTTCACCGTGGCCCTGACCTTCCTCAGAGGTCCTACAAATGACTCCTGGGTGGAGTAAAGGCCTCGTCAGCCTCCTCATGGCATATCATTTGAAAACAAGGGGATAGCAAGGGTTAAACACAATTTGCATAACAACCATGGTAATAAAAAAAAATGACAGAATAGCACCTCCTTTGGTCCAACTCGAGGCCTGCAGCAGTTGTAGTGTTTGTGGGAGTTGCTGGTAGCAGACTGTTGTTCAGTGAGAGTTTACAGATTCAGAGCTCGATGCTGTGTTTCAGTTTTTTTGGGGGGGGGCTTTCTGCAGCAGAATGGTGACAAATTCTATTTCTATAAATGCAACACCGAGGCTAAAAACAGGCTCCACCTTTCACTCAGCATCAATCGCTTCTGACAGCTCGCCTCCACTGCACAGAAGCAAAAAAATCAAAACATGGCTGAGCTCCGACCGGCTCCCGCTCAGGCTCCCACGCAGAGAGGCAGCGGTGCTGCTCGTGATTAGGAGCTGGAATACTGTCTGACTGGCTGAGGTTAATTAAGACACACTGTTCTGCTAATTAGAAAGGGGGATTCAAACGGAGACAAAGAAAAGCGCCGCAGAGACACGGCGGCGCGCCTCGTTCCTCGACACAGCCTCCTCCTCCTCCTCCAGGAGCTGGGAGACAGCTCCCGCTGACGCCCGCCGGCGCCTCAAACGACTGCGAGGAAGTTTCCAGAATGACAGAAATAATCAGCTGCAGGAGACAAAGAGCCTGCAGCTCCACGTCTTCTTTTCCTTTCTTCTCTCACACGCTCAAACAAAATGGAGATATTAATTAAAAAACCTACAAAAGCTTCCCCCTAAACACATCCCACCTGCTCCCACACACCTACCAAAACTTTCCTATCAGACCTGCACCGCCTTCTGTCAAACAGCTGCCTCCACCCGCTGCTCTCTACTTCACTTTCAGTCTCTCATCGAGGTCACCCTGATGTACAGTGTCTTCAGAGCAGTCTGGACCATCCAGATGTACCATCAGTCCCATCAGTCCATATCCTAGCACATGCACATGTTTTATATATTAGCCTTTGTATCAAGCACAACAGTCTTTCTGCTTGTAACTCTCCCTAAGAAGCCAACAGCAGAGATTTCGTAGAGGAGGTCGTGAATGTTTGAACCATGATGGCGGCTCAGACATTCAGAAATACAGTCAGTGTCATTTCAGTGAAATCTGAAGAATCCAAAACATTCAATTTTTCTCAGCACAAAAGCAAAAAAACTGCATTTTTTTTTTATTAGATAAAACCTTTCCAGCACCCGGCTCTGCTCTGACAGCCACAGGGCTGCACATCCCCGCGGGATCAATAAAGTCTCTCTATCAGAAGATCTGAGCTAAAAGAAGCTGAAATCTTCTGTGGATGGAGAGACGCTGCTGAACTCTCTGCCTGACTCCAACTTCAAAAACTTCAATTAAACCCCCGTCTGATGTAACGAAGCTTCGCCGCTCAGGTTCAGGCGGAGGTGACCTTATTAAAGAACCGAGCGGACATTACTTTTATGGACCTCACTGACTGACTCCACCCTGCTGCACCTACACCCCACCACCTGATCCATCTTCCGTCTCCCTGCGTCTCTCACAAATCTCCTCCTTGACCTCCAGCTTCCCTTTTCATGAGTGCACCTGCAAACAATCCATCTCATCATACTAACACACACACACACCTATGTGTCTCAATTGTTTCACCGGGAACCGGCTGTGTCGAGGAAGGAGGGAAATAAAAAATGGAAGAAAGAGAAGTGTGGAGCCCGCCGCCGCTTCACGGCTGAGCGGCGCCGTCCATTTGTTAAAATAAAAGAGAGCGAGGAATAACACAGGCGAAGCGGAGCTGACTCGCCCGGCTGACCTCCAGGAAAAAACTCATATATTTCCTCTGGCATGAACGACTCCTGATCATCATTGAAATTGTGTTAGCATGTTCGCTCAGTTGTGCAGGTGGAAGGCGAAACATATTGCTTCCCACAATTCCATTCCTGTTCTGCCGCATGGATGCACGCAGCTTTGAGAAGAGTTGAGGGGGGGGGGGGGTTAAGTTAATGAGCTTATTCACTGAGCTGCTGAGAGTCAGACAAGAAGATTGATACCATTCTTGCATATGTGCACTACATTCAGAGAAGCGACTGTTAGCTTAGCATAACAAGCTAGCGGTTCAAAGTTTAAATAGCCCTCTAAAGCTTTTGTTTACCACGGACCATATTTGTAGCATTTAACCCACTCAACAGATCTCCTAACTTCAAGACCAAGAACCAGGAAGTGATAAAAAAAGCTAATGCTTTTCCAGGTTTTAGAACAAATTCCTGTAGCATTTTTAGCTAATGCTAATAGGGGTTTTAGTAAAGGTGCTTTTTATGTTCGTATTTTCTTTAAAAAGATGATGACAATACTCTGCAGACACGCTAATTGATTGATTGGTTTAGGACTGGACGACCCCTCCTATTCCAACCAGCTCTTATGCTAGGCTACGCTAATGGTTCGTAGCTTTAGCGCCCCCCAGACATGTTTAAAGACGTATTAAAGGATGGTGTGAATTAATCATTTGCTTCAGATGTTTGTCAGATAAAAGGTAAAAACACGTTGTTGTTCTTCAACTGTTTAAATTCATTTTTTTCATTCAACTCTCAGTAACTCAGCAAATAAAAGCGTTTCCCAAACAAAAGGACTGAAGCCCCTGAACGGCGCAGGTGGAGCTCTACCTGAAGCACATCAGTGCGGCCTGCCCGGGGCTCAGCCAACAGAAAAAACAGAGCGGGTTCTATTTTTGGCGTCGATCCTGGAAGTTGATGGATTGAACTGAAATGGCCTGAAGGAGCGTTCGTCTACCCCCCTCCCGGTCGCTTGTTTACCACGGAGACTCGCCCGCCGACGTCACTTTTCAAATGTCACCTTCGCCGCGGTGATTGGTGAGGGGGAAAAAAAAAAAGTCTGACAGGCGGTGCGGTAAATGTCAAGAGAGACATCCGCACAGGTGGAGAGAGAGAGAGAGGACACACTCCAGAGGAAAAACAAACACAAAGAAAACAACAACAATCAGAGAAGTTCCATTCAGGCACGAACGTGACAGCTCAGAGCGGGGCGGGGGGGCGGTTGGGGGGCCCCTCTGATGACGAGCCCCCCGCCACCACTCTCTGTGTGTGTGATGGCTGTAATGTCACTACAGGATGGGTCAGTGGGTTTCCGCTGTGCCATCCACAGACCACAGTCCACTGCTGAGGAGGAGCAGACGTGACGATGTTGACGTCACACACTTTGGTCCGATGGTTCCGCTCACTCGTGTAAATGACAGACGTGAAATAATGCTAACAGCTTGTGACGGGCAGTTCCTGCTCTCAGCAGGTGTGACGGCATTTTCCTTTTTCTCTTTTTTTTCCCACACATGTTGAACATCTTGAAGCATTTTCTTTTTGATCTATTGCACATTTCCTCTTGGGTACATTAAAAATAAAAGATAGAGGAAAAAATAATGAAATAAAAGCATGAATAAAGGTAGATGCTACACCGATAAACAACTTCCTCGCAGTGTGATCAAACGTCGCGATGATAAGATGTTTGTTCAGAGTGATTCGACACATTTACATAATGCCTTCGTCTCAAAGGGGGGCTCGTCTGTTAGCCGTTATTTATTATTTTTAGGCTGAATGAAGTCCAGTTTGTGTGATAATAATAATAATGTGTACACTCACATTTTTGAACGGGGGAATATAGTGATTGTCATAATAAATATGCTTCAATCAGGCATTATGTAAAGCACAATAAAGATGAAGGAAGTGCCCGTGATTTGCTAAAGTTGCAGCACACAGCATAAAGAAAACAAAAATAAATTATTGCCCAATAATTAAAAAAAAATCTACAAAACACTTTTAGCTGCACCAAGATTTAAAAAATAATTTTTATAATATTTTTCATCTGTACAGATTTGGGTGAGACTCACTGACCAGCAGTGCATTTCTGATTGCACTGAGGTAGGACGGCTGGTTAAGCACTGTGGATGGGATCATGTGTGTAGTACCTGAAAGCCTCCACAAGAGGTCTCTGTTTCTTCCAATTCAAGAAATGTGGCATGCTCACTGCCACTGAGAGTTAAGAGTTAAATAATAATTTACAAAAAATAAATAACATGCTGAGTATTCACTGCATCTTTATATTAATGCACCATAAAAAAACATGTTTTAAAGTGCACTAATTCACAAAACAGAACCACTTCGCCCCTCGTTATTGGCGCTGTGCGATCACAGAAACACAAAATAGATAAAACTGCCATCCAGCAGGTACGGTGCTTATAGTTTAATAACTATGATACTGTCCAGCAGAAACATCATGAAATGTTAGCGTCCAGCCTCGTCCAGAGAGCTCACACTGTCCCTTAGAAAATGTATTTCAGCAGTCTTGAACATTAGCCGTTGGAATTTTAAAGCTCAGATTGCATGTTTGAATCCTCTAATTTCACTTTTTGGGAAAATATTTCTTGTAAACTTGCATTTTTTTTTACATTATTTTTGTTACAATATAAGATATGAAAACTATTTCTAAAATTTAAAAGACAAACGTCTCCTGTTTGATCTTCTACTTAACGCCACAGCTGAGATTACGGTTTATTTTTTTAAGAAAAGGTATCAAGTGCTTCCAGGATGTTCAGCTCAGAAACCTCATGTGTATATTATATATATATGGCATTTTGGTGATTCATTCCTACCATCAATAAATATGAAAGTAACAGCCAATGAATCCTCATTTCTCTTTGGTTTGATCACATTTTGGGCAGAATGCTCTGCACACAGTACGTCCCTGGATTCAGTCCCTTCCAGTACTTCTCCTAAACATCGCTGCAGGAGCAGGATTATTATCTTCATACAAGACAAAATATATATATATATGTACAAAAATCACTTGTTCCTGGAGCCTAACGTAAACAGAGAACCTGAATCTTTGTATGTTTTGTTTATGAGGGAAAGTTTTTTACAAGAAACCAAAATGTTTCTTTCACTTTTCACAGTTTTTGTTTTTTAAATAGATTTTTTTTTCTTATGAATATTAACAGAATTCTGTGGAAAACTCATAATTGTATTAATTTGCTGTGCCGATTTATGTATTATTCAGGCAGGAGCTTTAAATTTCTTCAGTTCCAGGCTGTTGGTGCAATATGACAGTGAATCAGGGCCATATGTAAAAAAACAAAAACAAAAGCACATTAAAATATTAAAAAGCTGTAGGTTAGGGGATTATTATCAGAAAAAAATCACACATTTTGAAATTGAATATAGTAAGTCTACCAGAAAAAAGGAAATGACCAGTATTTCCTTGATGTCGCAGATCATTATAAGCTCATCTAGACCTTGTGAATTTATTAAGTTTTAATAAAACTTTAATTAAGTATTTTGTCAATTCTCAGATTGGTTTCTCAAAATATTTCCACCCATTCTCGCCCTTTTAAACTTCATGAGTTTAACTTTCTTTCTTTGTTTTACATATGGTCCTAATTCTCCATCATAGAGATGTCACAAGAAAGCAGAAATACTTCTCTAAGGAAGACGCATCAACACAACACACAGCAACGTAACACTAAATAAAAGTCGTGATGAGGACGTTTAAATATCGTCTAAGTTATTCTGATGACTCATCTGTGCATTGGACCAATCGGAGCGCTCTGGATGGAGAGGTGAAGCTTGTGATGGATGGGCGGTGTTGGCAGGACTATGGCACTCTCAGAGGATTTGGTTGTTTTTTTAATGTTTTGCCTTGTCGGACCTCCACTCTAATACAAAAGGCACTTTTCGGCCATCGTAGTCAGTGATGGGCAGGAATGAACGCAGACCCTGCTCCGCCTCTTTCAGAGGGTGTCGCTCCCAGTCGTAACATTTCATCTCTCAAAGACCTCCTTTAAATGTCCTCCATCGTCTCTCGCTTTCAGCCAAAATATTTAAATCTGTACTCTCCTGTTCTTTTTAGTAAACCAGCACTAAAAGTGTCCTTCCTTCCTGTCGGATTTTTTACACACAGTCTTTTGTTAAATGTACGTTCTCTCGGACATATTGCTTTTCGGGAGATTGCGGGTAACATTCTTACATGAGTGATGTCACCCAGGTCTTTGGGGAGGGGTTTATTTTTTCCGCTCTAGGTAGTTGGAGGGGACCCAGCCCTTGCGTGGAAGCAGGCTGTCCTGCACCTGGCAGTACCACCACCCGTTCGGGTTTCTCTCCAGCACCTCCAGACAGGTGCCCTCGGTGAAGCCCATGGTCTCCTCGTCGCCCCGGTAGTCAGCGATGGACACGTACACGTCCCGGCCGAGGTTGTTGTGGATCAGCTGGCTCTTCTCGATGGGCTTGGGCCGGACGGTGGACACAGGGATGCCGTTGCGTTGGTTGACTCTGCTCAGGGCGTCAGGGACGTTGCTTGTGCTAAAGGAGCCCCCCGAGGACGACAGACTGGAGCGCTCGGCGGGCCTCGTCTGACTTTCCACCACAACGTGAGGCCGCACGGTGCTGAAGGAGGCGTTCCGGCGGACGCCAAGAGTGGCGGATCCCGAGCCGTAGTGATCACTCCTCCCGAGGGAGTCGTTCCTCCTCAGGGACCCCGTCATGTAGTGCGTGTCCTTAGCTGGCTGCGTCGTGGTCACAAACACAGATTGAGGCCTCACTGCCACCTGGCGTACGCCGTTCCTCATCCGCACACCTCCATTAACCATCCCCGAGGGTTTGGAGAAGCCACCGGGAGGCTTGGAGGGAATGGGCGGGGTGTTCCTCCTTAGGCCTTGATGCTGCTGGGTCAGACCCTGGATGTTGATGTTATTGAGGGCCAGAACATGCTGCTCGTTTTTCTCCAGGCTGTTGGACTTACTCCCACTGCTCCCGTGTCCGTCTGAGTCTAACCTGCCAGCATCCACCGCTTGTCTGACAGGTTCCAGGTAATACGAGGGAGCCCAGCCCTCCTCGGAGCCCCAACGGATGTACCACCAACCGCTCTCCTGCTTCTCCAGGACCTCCACCTCCACCCCGGCTGGAAAGCTGATCTCAGAGTCCTGGACCTTCTTGTAGGCGTCCAGGGAGCGGTAAAGAACGGGGCCTTCCACGTCAGAGTCACCACGACTCCCTTTGGAGTAAACAGAGGAGAGATCAGAGGTGCTGCGTGAGCACATTGAGTCTTCTGAGGAGATAACGGAGGCGGTTTCTGAGTCGTCACCGCGGGAAGGTTTCAGGCTGTGTCGATACTGACTTGTAGGCCTCAGCTGCCGCCTCAAAGAGCTGATGTCCATCCTCTCAGGGCTCTGCGGCTCTGATTTGGTCAGGAGTGGTTTGGGTCTGACAGAAGGCTTGGGCCTGGTGGAGGGGCTCTGGCCTATTCTCTGCTCCACGTCCCGGTTGAAGGCAGCCGCTTTCTTGGGGCCTCTGCTGAGTTCATCTGATGAAGAGTGTGGGCTGTTGTCCTGCGATCTGAGGCTGATATCTATGTGTCGGCCCAGGGTCTGGCTTCTCCGGTTCAACTCTGGTGTCATGGTCTTCATGGGTCGTCCGGCTAATGGTGAAGATCCGGATGGTTTGCGTGGGACTGTGGAGGAATGGTAGTTCCTTGGAGAGCTGGGCACACTGGAACCTTTGGCTTGCTTCAAGGTTGCTTCGATGCCACTGCTTGGCCTAAAGCCATCGTTCTCATAGATACACTCCTCTTTAGCGGCCTCCTCTACAGACCTGAAGGATCTTCGATGAGTAAACACAGGGGACGCCTTGCAGACTGGAGGCGAGGCTTTGCAGGAAGGAGGCGAGCTGCGGTACTTGTCGCTGACCACGCTGCTAATCTTAACATCCAACGATCGCTCGTCCTTCAGAGAGTCGGTGTCAGACTCTCCTTCGCATCCGATCGCTGGGACATCATACTCTGGTTCCTCGTACACGGGCCTGCTGGGCGGATCTGCAGATTTGGAGGCTGTGTTGGTGGGAGCAGGAGCATCCTCTGAGTCTTGTTTTTTAACCGGTGGATCTGGGGGTGGGACTTTGGGTCGAGTCAGGGTGCTGGTCCGACGGCTGAGGTTGGGCTTCTTGCGTTTGTCGATGTAGGAGCAGGGGGCCCAGCCCTCCTTCTCTCCGATCTGCACGTACCACCAGCCTCCAGGGTTCTTCTCTATCACCTGCACAGCCAGAGAAACTCGTTAAATACTGATGGGTCAGGATCAGGGCTCTCAAACAGCATGTGGAAGAGAAAGACTGTTAATTTAGCCACAGACGTCATACTGATGTAGAATTACTGACTTCTGCAGTAATTTAATGGAACTCTGAGTCACAAACATGTGGAGTGATGACACATCAGATCAGACTAGAGATGTTTAACAGAAAAATGCTATAATCTAACCAAAAAACAATTAAAAGAAGGAAATCTGTCAGCTCAGCTTCGGAACAGTGAGAATCAGTCTCATCATCTTTCCACTCGACTGAATTCTGCCTGCATCATCCCATTCAAACATGAAGGTCGTATCTGCATCCCCTCAGCTGACTGCTCGGCTCTGACACACATATATTCAATAAGCGCTGTCTCACTGAAGCTGCGGCCTCTTACATCAGCTTTTTGTCCTCCACGGAAACTGATGCCATCAGAGATGGAGGACTGGAAATCTGCTATGGTGTAGTACTCTGCTTCCACAGCAGGGGGCTCTGGTGGCTTAGGTAACTGGAAACCCTGTGAGAGCAGAATGAAGAGGAGCAGCTGACATCATGCTCAGACACACCGAAGGCAGAATCAGATTCATGGTCTGAATGTAACGTCTGGCTGCAGCATGTGAAGGTACTCGTGTATAATATCAGCTGATGGATTCAGACCTGTTTCTGAGCTTTAACGGTTGCTATGCAACTGTAGTCACAACATGGGTGCCATTTCTTGATTTTGTTCAGAAATACACTGTGTGAGCAAAAGTAAGTGGACACCATGTGTGGCCTGTTTTTAGCTGTAAAGATGCGGTCTACTCAATCTGCAGCTGATGATTGTATTATTGATCGTTTATGATGAACCAATCAATGTATTTTGACACTTTAGTTGTAAAATGTGACAGTGGAAAATGTTCTTGTTTCCAGACTAACAGGTCCAGCTTCCATTCATTGATTGTTGTTGCAGCTTCAGAGCACATCATGAGGATTTAGATGATGACTTAGTGTGTCTGTCTGCGTGAACAACTCAATGAAAGCATCTGTCCTGACCACGTTTTAATAGACCAAGGAGCCAAACAAGGGGCTGGGTGTCTGCTCATTTAGTGTATTTTGACGTGTTTATGAGCCTGCACTACAGAACAGAATCTTACCAGGTTGGTGTCTCTTCTCGGGGGAGGTTTCTGCCTCAGATTTGGAGACCCTGATAAACAAAAGAAAGTCTGATTGAAGCAGATTCATCTTTCAGGAACTGCTAATAAACTCAAACTGCACAAACGTTCCTCTTTTGTGAGTCAATTAAGAACAATCCACACGCCAAACAGTTAAATCTGAGGTTAGTCTGTCAGATGTTACCAGATTTCAGCAGCACCATTAAAAACACAGTTTCTTACCTACAGCGTCAAAGCCTACACAAAAGGAAAACGACACGTCTTAATGTTTCGTCCAGAAGAAGACGAACTCGTCCTCAGCTGCTCTTTTGTGAACACATAAACCGTCTCCTCACCTATCTCCACCCTGTGTGGTGCCACTCTCGCCACAGCCGGAGACCCCGGCTCCCCTCTCCCTTTGCTCTCATTCAGGGCGGCGCTCGCTGCGATTCCCAGGCACGGGCTGTTGGTGTCGCGGCCAGCGCTCAGCCGCCGGCCCGTCTCGGCGTTGATCTCGGAACTGTAGGGCATGGGCAGGCTGATCTCGCTCTTGGAGATGTTGGGGCGCTCGGGTGTGGTGCCGCCCTCTCCGTCCGTCTGGATGTCCTTCTCGCTGACGGACTTCTTCTGCAGCAGGTTGCTGATCTCCATGATGTTACCGATGATCTCCACGGGGCCCGTCAGCGTCTTCTTGCGGGGGGAGAAGTCCTCTTTAAGTTTCTTCAAGTAGGAGGCCGGGGCCCAGCCCTCTTTACCCAGATACCTGGGAGACACAATGTTTAATCATCAATGGTAGTGGAACTGAAAGATCAATCATCAATCATTCAATAAACGCTCTGCTGTTTTATTACTCTGCTTGACCAACATTGACAAGAGATGGATGACACGACAGCTCCCCAAAAGTGAGGCAAAAACATCTGGCTCGCCCCCTGCTGGCTGACTGCAGTATAACCCCCCACCTCCTCCATGTTAATCGAAGGGGAACAAAAACTCAACTAAAAACTAAAAGTACTCCTCAAACATTTCCTCACAGGTGGTTTATGACTCTAAGATGGCCTTTTTTAAAACATGGCAGCAGCTGTAAGTGAGATATCTTCAGTCTTTAAGCTGCATTGCCTGCATACAGTCGATGCTGACTGTCATCCTCCATTAACATAAACATCGCATCATAACTATCATTAGATTTCATTCTTTTTTCCAATCTGGAAACACAAAAACTGTTTTAAAGACAGGATAAACAATAAAAAAAAATTCTTCTATCATTTCATTAAAATCTACTTTCTGTGAGAATCAGGTAAACAGACTGAATCCTGAGTGCGTCACTCTGAGGGCTTTGTGTAACAATAAGTGATGCTCCTGCTCTGACTCATCCTCCTTCTGTGCAGCTGCTTTCTTTAACCACAAGGTGTCACCAGAGAGCAGCACAGGAGGATGGGACAATCAAAAACAACTGCAGAGACAGAACAACAACACACCAGCACACCTCCAGCAGGGATCTACACTGGTGTGTGTGTGTGTGTGTAGGCAGCATGTGATTGTAATCAGCTGTGCAGTGAAGCTCCCCACTGGGGGATACAAGGAAACAAACAACTGTCAGGAAACACCGGCTAAGTAAACAACACATACACTTACACACACACACACACTCGTCAGATGTTCCTGCTCATCTGTGTGTTCCTGGTTTCTGTGTGTGTGGATCTCACCTGATGTACCACCAGCCCTCCAGGTTCTTCTGGATGACCTCCACAGTGACCCCCTTCTCGAAGCTCACCTCATCCTTCCCTTGGCTGGTGTACGGCTGAATGGTCACATACTTCTCCTCTGCAGATAAAAGAGGAGACAAAGAGCGTCATCATCACACTGAAGGGTGGATAAGCACGACTCTGACCTAGTTAAAGATCTCAGAGTATTTCCAGACCAACACAAACATCACCCTCTCCCCCTTGTCCTACACAACAATAACAAACAGCGCCCTCTACTGGCTGAGTGTCCTCGTCCCCTCTAAGAGTGAAGAGATATTTGGGGGGAGATTCTCGGATCCCTATCTGACCGTCACTTCTCTCTCACGCTCTGCGAGCCTTCCGAGTCCCTGCAGGGAATCCTACAGAGGCTTTAAGTGGAGAGCAGAGGGAGGAGAGGGGGATTGTAGAGGAGGAGGAAGAGGAGGAACTGTGGCGAAGAAGGAGTCTAAACATGTACAGAAGGAATAAGAGTAACAAAACATGGTTATAACAGATTCACCCATCAACCCTCTGAGGCCTGAACCCAGCTGAAAATGTACACTTTCTTTAAAAAATCATACAAATTACACAAATTATCACTCACAATACAAAAATACACAACCAACAGTTCAAATAACAAATACTTTTAAACACAAGCTTGAAATCAAAGCCCTATTGAAACCCTAGGTCAGTGATGTGGAGCAAGGAGGAATGTCTGGCCTCAAAACATGGACTCACAAAGCATGCTGGGTGTGTGTGCGTGTGTGTGGAGGTGCAGGTGGAAAAAGAAAAACAAATCTGGAAGAAATGTGTGTGTTTGTTGTGCGACTGTCTGACACTGTGAAGGTACAGAGCCTGTGCTGTTCTCAGATTAAATTAATCACATCGATTAATCACATCTGTGTTTGTTCTGCACGCTGCAGCGACAGAGCGGCGAGCAGAGCGGGACTCCATAAATCAGATCAGGGACCGGCTGTAAATAACAGCACCTCAGAGTGCAGGACACCGCCCCCTGCCGAGGCAGAGAGGAGGACAAGACGCCATGTTTGTGTCCGAGCCAATGAGAGGAGACGAAGAAATCTGTGTCAGCAGACAGGCTGCTTTCTTCCATTAGCAAATGAGACCCTGCATCAGTCTTCCGTGGTTGTTTTTGTCCTCTGCCAGTCACACTAAATCACACTGTATCTCTGAGGTGTCTGCGCGGCGCTGTAAAACCTCGCTCACACACTCCTTATCGCCAGCTCAGCAATGTTTTATCAGGCAGGGACGACGGAGCCTCCGTGAGGAGCGAGAGTGAGGGTGAGGACAGAAGGAGGATCAGATCAGATTTATACGCTTTCCTCTGTCTCATCTTTTTTCTGAAGCCAGCGCTGGATCTGACAGCTGGACCGAGCCGCCGCCTGACAGTGAGAGAGTCAAAGAATGAAAACGCTGGAAAATCCACAAAGTTTGAGCCGAGTCCAGCGAGCAGCAGCTGCAGCTTTCATGGTCAGGGACTATTTTTGATGGTGGAAAAACGGCTTCTGCTTCCAGAAGCCAGAAACAGAAACTCCTCCGATTCTCTGAGGCCCCCTGTGACCTCATCTGTGACCTCATCTGTGACATTTATTTAACCGATTCACAGTAGAACACAGGAGAATGAGTCCTGAAACCCAGAAACCTGTTAGCATGTTAGCGCTTTTCCTGTACACAAGTGGCTAAATGGGACTACAGACGATGTCATTAAAGGTCATCCAGGTGTTTGTGCTGTAGAAGAGGTCAGAGCGGGGAACCTGGTGGTGCTGATGGTGTAGTCATGTGACCGTGCTGTAGCTGCTTTATAACGTAGCATTAGCTTTTAGCTTCTGGTGATCATGTTTAGGCTTAAAATCATTGGTGAAGATGATCCTGCTGAACTACACCTCTGCCTAAAAACTGTTGTTCCTCCAGTGTCCACTAGAGGGAGGATCCAAAAGTGAGTCAATCTTCATAGACCTCCATGTCAAAATGACCAACGCTACACAGAAACTGTTCGGTGTTATGGATTTATGAGTTTTTATACAACATGTCTGAATTAAAGTTATGCAGAACGTTCATGTGACGTAAACGGAGCCAGAAAACAAACCGTGATCTGAAACAGCGCCTCTTCCCCCTGCTAAAAGTGAGCTGGGTCTGCAGAACTTTGCCTCCAAAGGTTTCGTTCCCTCGTTCTCTGGTGGCGACAGCTCGCCGGCTGACTCATCCAGAGCCTGAGTGATTAAAAGCAGTCTGCAGATCGGGCTCCTGTGCCCACTTTCACACTTTCCGTCAGCTCACTCAGGCCAAACGTTCCTGTTCTCCTCAGAACAGCCACTGTATTCACATCATCACAGACGAAGCAGGAGCACCTTCATATTTCATATTTTAGGACAGAGAAGTTTGGAGCCTTTGATGAGCTGCTTTTATGGTTTTCAAGGCGTCTGTTAGTCGTGCTGACTCCTCCTGGAGGCAGACAGGTGAGAAAAGTCTGGTCCAGATGTGACAGTTGTGTTTTTTTAGTATTAAAGTCTGAATGTAGGAAATAAAAGCATGTTGTCATGTTTGTCGTGTTTATTACGAGCAGAATGTGAAAGTCATTAACGGCGCTTTAAAACTGACGGAGGCCAGCTTTAATTAGGCAGCAGCAGCGTTCACAGGCCCTCAGTGGCCGTCAGGCATGTTGTGTTTGTGCTGCCAGGACCAAAAAGCTGCAATTACCCAGATCTGTGTAGTGCAGTCCAATTATTCTTATTCACACTGTTCTCACAGTGTGAGCTGAGGAGCGCTCCATGTTTGATGGACTCAGACTTCACTCTGAGGAGCTGAGTCACGGCCACCCAGCACGCGGCGGCCAGAATGTGTAAACACATGTCGATCACTTAAAGTTAGCTACTCTGGATGCTGCGTAGTTTAATTATCCTTAAAACGAACGCTGATGATTTGCTGCTGACGCTGATTCATCGTAAATTGAAAACATGTTTAGACTCAAATCTACAGACAAAGGTCTGCGCTAATCCAAACTCCAACTCCCAGAATGCACTGGGATGGTTGCCATTACAGTGAGGTTAAACTACACACTGTGTCAGTGTCTGTGGCTCTCAGTCTGTGCTGCGTCTGTCTCTTCCTGTTTCTTTTGGGGATCATGGAGTCTGGATCCAGCTCTCCTCTGTCCATGTGTGGACCAAAGCTGTCAAATGTTTGTGTGTTCGCTGCAGACAGAGACTCCAGCAGCTGTCCCTGCCCGGGACCAGCAGCTCTTCACAGAGACTCCTCCTCTTCCTCCACTGATGTCTGACTCCTCCTCACTGCAAATCCCACATTCTGCTGTAGAGTCCATAATGAGCATCAAGAACACACTTTCTGTGTGTTTTCTATGAGTAAAACATGAGCTGTGCACACTGTGAGCTCTCTCTCTCTCTCTCACACACACACTCGCACGAGCTGCTTTGTTGCAGAGGGGCTCAGCATTGAGTCCTTGTGTTTGTTAGCAATAATGAATGAGTGTGTGTCTGTGTTCACCTCTGCTCTGCTGGCGGTTAACGATACCACCGAGGGTCCAGCGGCGGTCCAGCCTCTTCAGATGGGCCTTTCGTCTCTTAGTAACTGATGAGGATGAGGATGAGGAAGAGCAACCAATAGAGACGAAAAGAAAGAAAAATCAGGCGTTAGTGTAAGAAGCTCCAAAGCAAAGTCAAAACAAAGATGTTGTTAGCAGCAGCAAAGTCAATGTTTGTTGTGTTAAAGACCCACAATCACTCCTGGATATTTATTAATTCTGCATGCCGTCCTCACAAACAGCTTTCTGTTTTAAGGAAGTATTTAAGCAGAGAAAACGCTTCCTGCCCCCCCCCCCCCACCCCCCACCCCCTCGCCTGCATTCGGAGTTTAGGCGGACTGTGAGTGTCAGCTTCCTCTGACGAGCAGGTTCTGAGGGTTTGGGTATCTAAAGTGATGAAGCTGTATCTCTCTGCTGTGTGATGAACTCTGGACCCCGCTCACTGTTTATTAGCTCAAAGTCTGACAGCCTGATAGAACGGATGAAAACACAATGAGGCATTTTTCATCCTCTGAGGAGCAAACACATTAATGAGTGGACGGATGGAGGCAGCGCTCGCTGATGATTTTATTCCTCGGTCCGCTCTTATCTCTCCATCCGCTCTGAGCTTCTGCTTCTTGTCATTTCCTCTCCAGTCAGCCACCGCCCTGCTCCTTTTGACCTCCTAATTGAAATATCAGTGAAGGGAAATGTTATTTGGAGGTAATTTCGGCGGGGCCGGGCAGCTCCTGTCGGTTCCTCTCCAGCAAGCCGAGCTGTCAGTGGAATTAGGTTACAGAGCAGGCGGAGGTAATGAGATGTAGGAGACGGCAGGAAGCTCCGAGAGATCTGCGATGAGAAGTGACGATGTGTGCAAACACAGAGACACCAGGACTAATGGGAACATGTGGAGGAGTGTGTGTGTGTGTGTGTGTGTGTCTGTACATACTGTATGTGTAGTTGAGCTTTATGACAAAATTCTGGGATTTATTTCCATGGGTGTGATGATTCTTATCACCAAACCACTCAAAAAAGCCCACGCTGCTGTCTTCCATAATTAACTTCCATTACCCATAATGCAATGCAGCAGTTTGGGAAATTTATCAGATTCTGCTAACCTTTCTCTGTGCTACAAACATTCAGCATCTCCTTCAATCATCTCCATCAACATGGAGGTCTGACTCTCTGAAGAACAGCTGGCAGGTGATTGGACGAACCACCTGTCAGTCACCATCTTTCACAAGCTAACTTAATAAAAGTGAAATAAACTGAATAAAATCATAGTGCTAAAACACAGACATGTTGAAGCAGGTCACCCCCAAGGGTTAAAATTCTTCAGCTGTGACCGAGACATGCCGCTCTGCACTGAGCGAGCAGGAAGTCAGACACAAGAAGAGCATGAAGGATCCATCCATCCATCCATCATCCGAACCCTTCATCCTGCAGTGCAGGGTCACCCAGGACAGGTCACCAGTCCATCACGGAGAATCTATTTTTTAGGATAAAACACTACATCGACATGACGTCATAACGGCAGAGGAAGGTTTCTTTTTGATGCATTTTATGAAGAAACAGCTGCACTTTGTGGAGTAGTTGATGAGAGTCATCTTAATAAATATGAGGTTTGTAAATGCAGAAATCGCTGCATGACCTCATGCCGGACAAACCTCGCTCAGGACAGCTCTGACTGTGATAAAACACGCCCCATGAAGCCGATGCAAACTACACACACTGTGCAGGTCTGCAACAGTCAAGAGTGAAACTAACAAGTAAAACCACATCAGATGGCTTGTTTCCATAGCAACTGCAGGCTCTCCAGTCTCCTCTTTGCAGAAATGTTCAGGTCTTTAGTTAGTATGCTCACTGGACAGAAGCAGTGAGCATACATCTGTTCTGAGAGAAGAATCTGCAGATACATCACAACAAGCGAAGCTCCCCACTGGATCCTTTTAAATGTTTGTTTTTGTGTCTGACTAAAAGTAAACACAAGTTTTCTGGCAAACAAATCACCACAAAAGCTTAACTACACTGACAGAAAACAGCAGACACAGCACCAGAAAGGAGCTGCAGAGAAATCCACATTAAATCAATTCAAAGTATTGAAACAATAAAGACGACAAAAACAAAACAACACAAAGCCTCCCTCAACACGCAGACAGCCCTTCATGCTCATTATCTCCTGCTACACACTAAAAGAATGAGGAAGTAACAGGAGTGCTGCAGCTGTGCAGGCTGTGCTGTCATCACACCAGCAGAGTGTGTGTCCTGTGTGTGTAAAGCACAGTTCTGTGCGTTTGCACGTCCCTGCTGGGTTCCCTGACCCCGCCGGTGGTGACACGCTGATGAAAACGCTGCGTCAGATGAAACATTCAGGAGGAAAACGGTCACAACAGAAAGGAGACTCCAGCAGGAGCTGCAGCTTCCCCCCCCCGGGAGCAGGAAGGAATTTTCTGTGGTGCCAAAATATTGCAACGTCTTTGGCGGCGGTCTGGTACCGTTTCACCACAGAGCTGCGACTGTGGTCTCCAAGGTTCCTGATGTGAGACTGGAAGCGTGTGTGTGAGTGTTTCTGAAGTGATTCCTTTTATGTCTGTCTGGGTTTTATGAATGTAATAATGTTTGCATGTGTGCGTGCGTCTGTCTGCACAAACCTTCTCCGGTCCTGGAAGTGCCCAGATCCAAATCGTCTCTGGTTCCATTCTGGGAGTCCAGGTATGTGGCCGGGACCCAGCCCTGCTCCTCTGCTGTGCTGACAAACCACCAACCTGTAGACCACAGAAGAGGAGGGAAGACAGACGTTAGCATGTTAGCATACAGTGCTAAAGACCTCATTAAGCCTGGAGGATGACGGCGATGATTCCTCATGTAGCTTTTGTTAATGTGCTACAGCAGCAGCAGTGAAACTGGACTTGGATTACGACACAGAAATCCGAGGCCGACTCTTCACCTACTTGGAAAATCTCCTCATCTCTAAAGCAGATGCTGCAGAGAGGAGCGTGTCGCAGTTTAAAGTGAAACTCACATCTGATGAGGTAGCATCACTCCTCACTTCTAGTAATGGTGTCAAGCACTGACAGGGTGAGGGGTGAGGGTTGTAGTATGGACACCAGTGCTTTGAATTGACCCAGGATCAGAGAAAAAGACCTCCCTCTCCTCAGCCATGTCCTCCAGCTCCTCTTTGGGATATGGAGGTGAGCTGAGAGATACAATCCCTCCAGCATGACCTAGGTTTGCCTCAGAGCCTCCTCCCAGGTGATGATCAGAACACCTCACCGCAGACTCTGCTGCGAGCATCTGCCAGATGCCCGAGCTCCTCACCCTGTCTCTAGTACCCCGTTCACACTGGGGAAATAAATCTGGCTAAAGCGGGATTCGGGCCGCATCCAGATGTATCCAGATGTTTTTTTTCTGGGGACATGGGACAAAAAAACGTACAACGCATGCGCACACACGGTCCTACCGCGGCCTGAACGGACTCTGTGTATTACAAGGCGCCACCTAGTGGTTTGGAAGACCGCAAACACACTGGATTAAGCCGGATTGAGTGCGGACACAAGTGTGTGCTAGCCAGCTTAAAGGCTGTCTGGACTCAATCCTACTCTAGCTAGAATGACTTTCTCCAGTGTGAACGGGGCCTAAGGCAGAGTCCGGCCACCCTCTTATTGCAGTCGCTTATATTCCCCCATTATCTCATTCAGTCTCACTATGGTCTCAGTTTGTGGCCACAGATGAGAGTACTAACACAGATCAATCGATATGCAGAGAGCCTTCTCTTCTGGTTCAGCTCTCTCCTGACCTGATGGACCCGTGCAGAGTTTGCATCACTGCAGACACCACACCGCCCTGTCGACCTCCTTCTCCCTGCCCGTGAACAAGGATCTGAGATACTGGACCTCCTCCACAGGCAGCAATTTGTCCCCGACCCTGAGAGGGAATTCCACCCTTTATCTCAGGACCATAGTTTTACATTTAGAGGTGCTGGTTCTGATCCCTGCTGCGTCATCAATATCTTTACCACGTTTCAGTTTGTATCCATACAGCAGCCATCAGGACTGAGACATGAGGGCAGAAAGGAAACTGCAGTCAGTCCCCACAGACCTGTTTACAGATTTTTCTGTTTTTATTGTTGAAACTTTATGGAGGGAGACTGACTCATCAGGACGGACTGTCTGGCTGGCAGAAATACTAATGCCATGCCTGAGGGCAGCTGATAGTTACTGAGACGTTTCAGAGAGCATCGCACCACCTGTAAGGCTAAGGATGGAGGTGCTAGCTCCAGCCATCAGAAACGTCCTGGTTAAGCCTCCATCTTTAAAGATGAACCTATCACCCCTCCATAACGTCTGCTTTTACATCTCCCGTCGGCTCTCTGCTAGCTGCAGACTGACGAGCCGTTTGTGGTCACGTCCTCCCTCCTCTGTTACAGCGCTCTCTGAGCTGACACAGAAACATCCTTCCACTCCGTACTGAGCTCAGCCTCAGCTCCACCCCTCAGTGTGTGTCTGAACACAAATACAGAGCACGACAAATTAAAGTAAAACAAAAATGGCTGCAAACGTTTTTTTTTCTTCCTCTAAATGAGTCCAACAATGAAGTCATGGTCGGTGGTGTTGACGTCTTTACAGGCATGTGGCTCGGCTCTGTGATGTGGCTGGAAGAGCCCGAGTGAATCACCCATCACACCCTTTTTTTTATTAGCAGGCAAAACACCAACGGCATCAACGCGTCCTGTGAATGATGTGGAAAGTATGCCTGTATCACAGGGAAACTTACAGTAATGCTGTGTTTCTACTGTAAGAGTCAGAGCCTGACCCATCACGATCCTGCCTCTTCTGGTGGAGGTGCTGGTTTCACATCAAACTGTATTTGGCTTCATGGCAGGTACACATGCAAATGAAACCTTACAGCGGGGCTCGTGGTTTCAGGAGGAAGGAACAGGGACCTGTCAAACCTGAGCACGTAGCGGACCTTCATGCTGGTGGGTCCCACAGAGGGGCATCTCATCACACAAGCAGCAACCAAAGCGAAGTGACAGGGTCCACTGCAGGCTTGGAGCTACTGGCAGCACTGTGAGGATCCATGATCTGACCAAACCTTTTCTGCTGAGTGAGGAGCTGCAGGGGATGGGTGATGGTCTGCCTCTGTTCTCCTGGATCTCTGCTTTTAATGCCTAATCTGAACCAGCTCTTTTCAATGCCTAAGCCCAACAGCAGGTAAAACCAAAACAGCTCGTGGTGTCAGGAGGACTCAGACCCCAGAGTCCTGGGAGAAGGTCCGCCACACTGCCTGTACCAATTCAATTCAATTTAATTCAGTTTTATTTATATAGCGCATATTTACAATCAGACATTGTCTCAAAGCGCTTCACAGGAACCCCCCTAAGAGCACTGTGGCAAGGAAAAACTCCCTTTAAGAGGAAGAAACCTTGAGCAGGACCCGTCAACTTAAGGGGGAACCAGTCCTGCTGCTAGTCAGAGAGGATGAGGGAGAGAGAGAGAGAGAGAGAGAGAGAGAGGATGAAGGAGAGAGAGAGAGAGAGGAGCAAACATGATACAAACACGATACAGTACAGAGCAAACATGACAGCAAGATGAAACAGTGATTATATTGCAATAGATATCTATATATATCGTCGGTCCATAAGTAGGAATAGTAATTTGATAGCAAGGATGAGCAGCAGGGGTTAGTGAAGTCGATGAGCACAGGAGAGATCAGGGACCAGACTGCAGGTCAGCATGTACCAGCACCCTACTCTTTTCCTCCCTTCTTACCAACCTCATGAGAGCTTTTAGCAGCTGTACTGCTCCCTGATTGGACGCATCAAACAATACGTTTGTGTTAGCATAGAGTGTCTGATCTAGCTATCTATAAGATAAACAGAGCTGCCATGTTTAAAAGCCAGGAGTAGAAAGCAACATGGAAGCTGTGGTCTACTTAGATGTGGGCTGATTTGTTTTAGAGCTGAACATCTTTGTCCGAACCTGATGGGTTCTGGCTTCATTTCATGTTACACAGGCTCGGGCTTGTGTGATGAGTTTCGATTAGATGAGATGTTGGTCATGAATAAATTATGTATGTACATTGAATAAATTATGTAACACATGTATTTCATTCTTGACGAAAGGGCTGTGTGCGTGCATACATTTGAATAATGTCGGGCTGTAAACAGGTTCAGGCTTTTAAAAAGCTCCGACGTTGGGACAGGGCGGGAGTCAGATTTAATTCCCTGTTTTCTTTGTTGCCACGGTGACGACCAGAAGCTGAAAGTGAAACTGAAAACAGCATCTGGAGCTCAAACTTACAGAGAAGTGTAAAAGGAACGTACAGAGCGGGGCAGCGATCAGCATCAGCTCTTCCTACGTGTATGACCTCACTCGGCAGGCTGTTGACGTTGCGTTATGAAATCACAGTTTCAGTGAGAACACTCTGGCTGTGTGTCGGTGGGATGAGCGTGCTGAGACCAGTAACTCCTACATGTAACCCTGAACTTCTTCTGTGTGTCTAAGCAGATTTTTCCTGCTTCAGCGTTTTCCCTGCTGAAGCCGTATGTTCTGTTTTTCTGCTGCGAGAACAGCTCGGCCCATATGAAACACATTAGGCCTTCGGTAGGCTGATTCATTGCTGCTACTTTAAAGAGCTAGAGAGGAATTGGAGCCACCTGTACGGAGGAGAACTCTAAGACAAAAGCAGGAGCTCTCCCTCTCCTCGCCCCACCTGGTGCTCAGGGAGAAAAACAGAATAATAAATCTCCCTGGGTGATGGAGGACCGAGGCGACTGCTGGCCGTCAGCAGAGGCCGTGAGAGCTCCTCAGCTGCTGCACATCACGCCTCAACCGGAGAGGGTGAAGGAGATAAGACGGAAAAAGACAGAGGATCAACACGAGTGCCAATAAATCTAAGAATGGGCCTGACATCACCCAACGTTAAACCTTCCAGTAGTACTTGAACGCATCACGATGACACAGTTCTGTCAGAAAACCACAGAATCTGAGCTCATATGGTCATATTTCATCCAAACCCTGATATTGTGACTGACTCACGCGTGACCAGCAGTCACATGACAAGAATTCAGGCTTTGTACAGATGATGCGACTAAAAACCTGGTTAATAGAGGGTTAAAACCCTCCTAACACGGAGCTGTCACCGGCCACAGAAATGGACATGCGCTGTTCAAACTACCGTAGCTCTGGTTGTGTTCGCACTACTGAAAAAATCTCAACAGATTCGGAAAGCTGAGAAACTTTCGATCGATTACATTCATTATGGTAATGACCACATTGTGTGTGGTCACCTCTTGTTGTCTTGTTGCTGCACATTTATAGCTGTTTATAAAGAGAAATTTGATGAAAATTCAAATCCGTTTTTTTTTTGTCATTACACACTGTTCTGAGCATTTATAACATAATAACAAATATGTGCCAGCTTTTGAAAGTTATATTTCATCTGTCAAGAAAAATAATTAATACAAAGAACATCAAGGCGGACTGTTATAATTATTAATTAGTTTATTATCTGTAGCATGCGGAGCTGTTTTCTCCATCGTTGGTATCACCTTTTAACAGACTCATGCCTGAGTTCTCTCTACTTGTAGCTGTTATTGTGCTGTTTCCACAGAGGAGCAGGACTTTATACTGCAGTGAACAACAAGCCCACACTGACTCAACATGCAACAGGAGGTCAAACAGGAAAACTGCTGCTGCTGTGCACAGTGAAGACACTGCTGAAAGTTCTGACTGATGCCATAACCATAAGGAAGAAGAAGTCCAAATGTGGGGAATTAAAAGCATGGAGGGTTTCCTCCAGACCACCGAATCATAAAACATGCTTCAGTTGTTTTGCACTGAAGAAAGACAGACGCAGCTGATCAGAGCTGATGTCAGGGTTTGGCAGGGAAACAAACAGAAAACTGTGTTTATCACCGGGCTATCGGCGGGCTGGGGGATTCTTTTTTGTCTAGTTTTCTGTCCCATTTGGACATTTGGACGGTGAAACACACACTCACACACACACACACATGGTTCATGGTGTGCACACATGGCTGCGTGAGGCCGGGACCCAGCTCTCCAATAAATCCAGCTCTGCAGAAAGTGGGCACAGTAAAAAGAGAAAAACACGGAGCACAAGAGCTGCTGCCCATCCTGCTGCAACGCAGACAGAATGGAGATGCAGATGTGAGAATCAGAGCCTGATTGATAGAGAGAGGCAGCCTCCCTCTCTCCCTCCCTCTCTCTCTCCCTCGATGTGACGGCCAGCTGGCAGCGTGGCAGACCTGAGCCCTCAGAGAAGTGGGCCGCTCGTGTAGACATTTTACAGATTTCACAGAAAATCTGCCTCGTAGGAGGAGATCTGGACTGAAGATTGGCAGCCAGATGGAGAGAAATGACTCAGAGTAGTTAAAGCAGAGCAGAGCTCGGCTCTGTGTGGTGCATACAGTGACCAGTAAGGTTCAGTTTGGGTGTGGCGGGCCTGGAGTGCTGTGAACGAGGTGAACTGTATGAGTGGTAACACGCGAAAGTGGGACGACAGATGATTCAGAGTTCTGGAGAAGCCTTCCTGGCTCTGACACTGACACTGTTCAACAGTAATCCATCAAACACGTGAAGAGGTAAAGTCTCAGAGCATCATCAGACTCGGGGCTGGATCGAACTCTTCTTGTAACCCTACAGATTCCTGGATATAGAAGGTATGCACAGACGTCACTCTCCCAGCGGAACACTCAGACTAACGACAAAACAACCAGCAACATGGTTCACACGCCAAAATACGATGATGCATTTGGTGTCACTTCAGGCTCCCGCCTCTTACACAGCTGGAGACTCTGAGTCTGCCTAAACTCCTGGTCATCCCAACTACAACACTAAGAGTTGGAAGCAGGAAGCTCAATATAAGGGTTGGGACCTGCCTGTCAATCAAGATGGAGACCAAAACTTTTCTTTGAACCAGGCTGTAAATTTGTTGATTCTGCTGTAAATTTGGACTTTTCTGGCGCAGCCTCTAGTGGACACTGGAGGGACTGCAGTTTGTCTGTGCTGCTTGTCCTGTTCATGGTCCCTCAGGAACAACAACGTGTTCCACTTCCACTATTAAAGTACCTGTTTTACCCTGACACCTTCTTACGCAGAGAATATTCTTGATCCTTTCATGTCTGCACTACCTGCAGCTTGTGTACGTGGTCTTACTTTCAGATGTTGCTCTCAAACATATGGATTCAAACAAACAAAGACTCTGAACATGACAAATAACTGCATGCGTACAGGAAGTCGGCTTGCTATGAAAAAACAAGCTAACCTCAGCCAGTTGGAGGGTGGGTGGGTCCAGCAGCTGTGAAAATACAGACAAATAAAAGGCATCCAGGTGATGGAAGACAGACTGCAGAGCCATCTGCACATGCAGCAGTAGGCGGGCCCACTATTTTAACAGGGTGGACTCATCATATCTGATTGGTAGACTGTGTGTGTGTGTGTGTGTGTGTGTGTGTGTGTGTGGGCTTGTTTCCTGAGGTGCTTCTCATGTGCAGGTGTTCACTGTCCACAGCACTAAATACCAAAACCACCTCTCAACCTACCACACAGAAAGCGCAACATATATATATAGTTTTCCACCATCTATGACTCCTCAGATCACACAACACACCCAGACCAGCCTCATGTCTCCAACAAAGACTCAGAGAATTAAAACTTTCATAACAGAAGGACTGTGAGTCCCAAACATGCGCTTCATACATTTTTTCCATCCTAAAATGTGCCTTATTTGAATACCAGCAATAGGACATGCTTTGGGTGAAACTAAATATAATCCTAACATACACATGCTGCATCTTGTCATAAACAGCTGTCTAACATTTCAGGCCTCCAGGCCAAAACGTATGGGAGCTACAGAGCCGTTAGTGTCACTATTATTCACATTATTCACATTTTCTAAAGTCAGTAACAGAGAATGTCATTGCTGGTGAAAGAACGAGGACATGTTAGCATGTAGCCTTTGTTCAGACAGTAAACACACATCTGACCAACAACACACACACACTGAGGGGACAGGAAGTGCTAACATGCTAACATGCTAAGACATTTTCCAGTTTTTGGACTCATTCCTACCAACAGTGACAGACTAGGACTGCTTCCAAGTCACCAGGAGGGCGGTCACAAACTCCCCTGAACACCAACAGAGCAGGTCCAGCAGTGTGTTCTGTTTCACACACTGCTGCTAGTTTGTCCGACATCACAGTGGTAGAGGATCAACAACTAATGACTAATATTCAGAAAAGGTTATGCAGCAACACCCACTGTCTCCACACACACACACACACAGAAGTATGACTGTGTAAGACAGCAGAACGGCTGTAATTGGCATTTCTAACAGCACAGTGCTCTAATTGGACTTCTAGCTACACCATGTCTTGTCAGGCCTAATTGGCCACTTTCTCCCACAGAGGGAACGTGGAGGTCACAGCGGATGCACTTCTACAGTTACTGCAAGCTTATCATTGACTGCCACAGGCCGGGGGCCCCTGTGGGGACAGGAGGTGCATGGAGCGAGGGAGAAAATTAAGAAATGCAGATGAAGAAAAGACGAGAGACGTTAAAAGAGCGGAGGACAAAGAAGGGGGAGCAGATGTTTGGCTGAGGCTTCGAAGCTACTCCTCTGTCCAAACACAACACTTTCTCCTCACCTTCTCCTCTCGGTGCTGTCTGAACGCTCACCGTGTTTTGACGGGGGATGTCACCCACAAGGTGACTGTCGTTCTTCACCCTCAGCTCCTAATGAAGAACAGATCGCCGCGCTGCCTCTGGGTCGGCAGGCTGCACGCTCTGCTTATCTTTCTGCAGCGTCAGCAGGAGGCTTGAATCAAAGGCCGGGTCCAAAATAGAAGCTCGTTTACGTTACTGCCTGAAAACCAGCTGTGAAATGAAGCACGGAGCTTCATTAATGGAACTCATATGCAACAATGACCCAGATCTTCATCATCGGCATCTAAAAATATCCTTTTGATGCAGCCAGTGTTAAATGTTAGCGGCTGAAACGTGATCTGTGAAATGTGTCTGTGTCTTCACATGAAATGTGTCAACAGATCCTTTTATCACCTGCAAAGTGCCTACAAGTGTACTACAGACTAAGTCTGTAAGAAGGGAAACTGGAGACGTTACTTCAAGCAGGAAGGCTTCCAAAGGAAAAAAAAGTCACGTTCATCTTCAGCACCGCTGAGCTCTGCCAAGAATCCTGCATTCTTAGGTGAGGATGTGTGCAAGAAGAATCTGATAAACAGGCGACCTGACGCTACAACACAGCACGTTAAGACCAGGAGGGAGTGACTGAAGGAGCTCATCTCAACACTGATCATGATCAGATGATGACTATGAAGTAAACTCAACTCAACTTTCAACTTCTGGGGAAGAAAACTGATGCTAATGCAGATGTTCCAGAGATGGCACTTCCTGGAGTGGACACTCGACAACACAACAACACAACAGTGTCCATCACAGCTGTAAACAGTAAAAACAGGAGGAATGGTGTGACTTTCTGATAGTACATGAATATATCATGTTAATCATTGCCTGAAATGGTCTTTATGCTATGTGTCTCAATAACAAATCCTCCAAAAATTCACACCAACAAGATTCAGTAAAAACTAAAAGTCCTGTCCTCCTCAGCAACCAGCAGGAAGCCATGATGGAGTCACATGACCAACATTCAGAGAGTCTCTGTCTGACCTGCAGCTTTCTGTAGCTGATTTCTGTCTGCACACACACATGTCTGACGTGTGTGTGTGTGTGTTATTCTGTACACACACACACAGTGTCTGACTGCAGACATGATGGAGCTGTTTACATACAGAAGCAGGACTTTGTGCTGCAGTGAACAATGAGCCCACACTGAATGAATATGAGGAGACACCCATCCCTTCACCTTATCAAGGAACATTAAAGGTCGTCTTAATGTCACCGTACAATGGAGAAAAAACTGCACCTCCACCCAGCCTCCCTCCACCAAAGACAGAAGCTTCCCACCCTCTGAAACATGCAGGTTAACATGTGAAAGAGTCCGAGTGTTGATGTTGAGGTTTTGGTCTTTATTGACGTTCTGGATGGAGGCTTTAGTTTGACGCTCATGTTTCCTTGTTACCGAGTCAGACTTGTCACATGGCTGACAGCTGGCAGAGAGTGTTGACTAAACATCTCGCTCAGCGGGGGTCGGGCTGAGCCTTCACCTCTGCACTGAACACTGAGTCACGCTGCGTCTTCAGCTTAAGCAGCTAAGCTAGGGAATAGTGAAAACGATAGCGGGGCATCTCCTGGATCAGGTCCTCCCACCGTGATTGATGGTGCCTGTCGATGCTAATGCTAGCCCGCAGCCTCCCATGTGAACTCTGTCTGACAGAGCCTCCTCTAATCCAGGACATCTCCTGAGCTCGCCTCAGTGCGCCGTGATTAAAGACACCATCTGACCACTCTTCTCTTAAAGTGTTTAAATAAAATCTTTGAACATATTATTACGGCCATTGGTGCAGATGTGAAGTGTTGGTGTGTTTAGTATTATTGCGGAGCTGGTAGATGTAAAGCAGGTCTGCGTGTGAGCGCAGCCTTCAGGGACAGGCGGCTGATTTAACGTCATTTCAGTGAAGCTGAACTCATCAGGGCTGGAACTCTGATGCATTTTCTGACGTCTTGCAGCCACTAATTATTTCTCAGCCTGAAGGTAAAGAAGCGTGGAGTGTAAGTGACCTAATGCAGCGTGGGCTTTGACACTAACTGTAAACGGGCCAAGCTGAGCGCCGCCAGACTCAGATCCCTTCAGTGCCGGGAGAGGTGTGGAAACAAAAAAACGTGGCCAAAACTCCTCAAACTGCATTTTAGCAGCTGACGGGTGATGCTGCAGAGATGTCCTAAAGTTAGGACTACACTGCTGTGAAGATGGACTCGATCATAAATCCGACTGTCAGAGCAGAAGAAATGTCTGAGCTCAGTGCTGCAGAAAGAGAGGAAGGTCTGCGGTGACCCCAACTCCCAGGATGCATTGGGCTTAGTGCTGTTACAACCAGCTGCTGCATCTGGTTGGTTGTTTCTTCCTGTTTCTTTTGGGGATCATGGAGTCTGGATCCAGCTCTCCTCTGTCCATGTGTGGACCAGCAGCTGTCCCCGCCCGGGACCAGCCGCTCTGCACCGCTCTGCTCACACAGGGCACACAGACTCCTCTTCCTCCTGCTGATGTCTGACTCCTCTCACCCCTCTGCTGGTCTTATAAGTGGCCCTGAGTGTCCCACATTAAGCTGTGAACTACTTGAGGCCTGACTTTGCTTCTATTTGTACTTCTTTGAGTAAAAAAACTTTCCAGAAACCATGATCTAATCACAAATGTAGTAAACCTTGGACAGTTCTGACATGTATGCAGAATGCATGACGCAGAAGCGTCACTTGTTTTGGAGGCAGACTCTCAGGACAGACAGTTACACACATTCCAAGCAAAGTTTTCATCTAATGTTTCCATGTAGGCAACACAGCTTTATGACTGATGCCCACAGAAACATACTGAGCATCAGTAATCTGCGGAAACCCGGCAGGAGGTGTGTATGAGCCGCAGAGTCCGCAGAGATGTAAGAAAACCTGTCTGATCTCTTTAAATCAACAGAGACTGGGTAAACGGTTCCTCCGGCTGCTGCCGTGCCTCTGGCGGCACACTAACCCAAAAGATCCTGTTTGAGTTCTCCTGGTGGATCCATTAGTCTCGGCTGATGAAACAGAGGAAAAAAAGAGATTTTTCCCCCCACACATATATTCAGCCCTCTGTCACCACAGCCACAGAGAGAGAGCGTAGCTGCTTTAACTTACAGTTCATCCTCAGAGATGAATCAGACAGAAAAAAGACATCTGTGTGACGTATGTCTGCCTTTATGAGGAGGCAGCAGAGGATCAAAGAGAAGGATTACATGAAGCAAATAAGACTCAGCGCTGAAGGCCACCACGACACGACAACTAAACACACACACATCTTGCCAATGTGGTCCATGTGCACCTCCTCATGCACGACAGACGGACCCTCTGACATCAGCCATTTCATGAAGAGCAGTTTGAAGCTCCAAACGTTGCCATCATGGAGAAACTGTGGAGTCACTGTCCGCTATTGGACAGGGTGTCATCATGTCTGCTGGTTCAAACCCACGGCTCAGACGGACTTGGGATTCACAGAGGGTGAACATCACTGTCACTTGTGATGGACAAGCACAAATAAGACAACGGTCTCTGGTAGATAGAAGTCTCTAAAGGCCCCCTGTAGCACTGACACAGGTCCAGGCTGCACTGACACAGGTCCAGGCTGCACTGACACAGGTCCAGGCTGCACTGACACAGGTCCAGGCTGCACTGACACAGGTCCAGGCTGCACTGACACAGGTCCAGGCTGCACCCTTAAGGCATGTTGATGTTCAATATTCAATAAAGGTCAGACACAGCACAGAAAATCCAAAACCTGCATTTTAACCCCTAAATGCTCCTCATTTAACAGCCAAATCAGAAAGGTGATGAAGCCCTCTGATGTGCACAGGTGTAACCAAACTGACCTCTTCACCTCCGTGAATCTTACATTCCTGCCCCCCCTTTTAGTCCAACATAGATTTTAACGGGTCACATATGCAGATTTATTTCTTCCAGCTGGGACATTCCTCTCTGCAGACTCTTCGTGGTTCCCATGTCCGAGCAGGGAGCAGAGGGAGAACTGCAGGACAGCGGCCCAGACGAGGCCTGTGCTCTGCACGCAGGGATGAGCCCCCCCCCACACACACACACACACACAGCGCTTCATAAATCTCTCTTTACAAGATAGCAGCTCCTAAAGTTCAAGAGGACACACACACACACACAGACTCACACACTGTACAGTGAAACAGCTGGGTCCTGACTTGTAAGACCAATAACTTCTCACAGGGGCAAAAAACAACATCCGACCGTGGAGCTGAACTCATAATAATGTCACATCCAGTCTGCAGACCCTCAGAAAGAGCCTGATATATTTTGTGAATAAACAGTAGCAGGACAACATCTGTGCTGAGCGTGCAGAGGAAAAAAAACAGGTGAAATGTGGCTCTTAAACCACGGAGAGGGTTAAAAGACGAGCTTCATTATCAGACTGTCTCTGCAGCACAGAGCCTGCAGCGAAGCCTTGAAGAGCAGGAAGGAGGTTTGTGGGATTTTATACGAGCTCTCAGATGTGTTTGACTTGGCACAGCCGCCAAGTGATGTCATTATCATCATCATCATCATCATCATCATCATGGCTGCTGCTCTACTTCTCTGGCCCAGCAGATGACGACAGCACACACACACACACACACACATTCAGAGCTCAGCGTTCCTCAGAGTTCAGGAAAAGACTCTCAGCTCTCAGCTCAGCAGACGCTGTCAGGCCAGACGTGAAGAAATCACATCCGAGTCATCACGCAACAAAGACGCCTGGCGCTCAAAGTTTCGCAAGAAAAACAAAAAAGTCAAGAGTTGACAGAAAAACAAAAAAACACACAACTTGATAAACAAAAAGATCGGAAGTGAAGACATCCAGAAGGTCTGGAAGAACTTCACGTCCTTCAGTTAAAACAAAAACAACCCACATAGTTTCTGTCTGTTTTTCCCCTCCTGTCTCAAGTTCAGCCAGCCTGTCCTCATCATAAAGTCCTGCAGCTCTATGTGAAAAACACAATCAGTGCTACAAGCAGAGAGAACTCAATACCACAGTTAGACAGACAGTAATCAGCTGTTGAAAGCTATAGCTCAAACAGGTACTCCCGTGTGAGTCCATCATGGCTTCCAGGATGTGCTGAGGAGTGCAGAAGTTTTTAGCTTACATTTTGAGCTTAAACCTGCCTTCAAGGAGCACCAGAGAGTGATCCTTCTGTTCTGGCTGTAAAGGCTGGTGCCTAGCATGCATTTCAAATCTGCTTTCTGCTGACAGGTCACACCAGAAATCACCCAAATACCAAAATGTCAAACTAACGAGCTGGTGCGGCGGCAAAACTGCCTCATTAGCTCACATAATCCCTCAAAGATGCACACGCCGAGATAACAGAGAGATAATGGATTCACATGGGTAATCAGTGCACAGATAAGAGCTGAGAGAACAACAGCGCTGTGCTGCCAAACCTTCCTGAGTTGTGCAAGCTGCTGCTTATGTCAGCAGCTGAAAACAAGATCCAGCTCTGTGGCTGCTAAACAGAAAGGAGGACGCAGGAACCAGGACTCAAACTGTGAGGAGGAGACGTCTGAGTTTAGTTGACATTCTAAAAGCCAAGAGACTGGCGTCTATCCAAAACACACACACAAACACACACACACGCACGGGTTTGCCAGCCAAACAGCACCTCCAGGTGGTGCAAAGCCCCCAGCCAGGAGAGTAAGGGAGGGAGGCTGAGTAGGAGCATACAAAGAGTGGGCATGGCTCTGTGTGTGTGTGAGTGTGTGTGTGATACAAACACAACAAGCTGCACTTTTAGTTGAGGAAAGTCAGGAAACACTCACCACTCTCGCTCTTCTCGATCACGTCCACCGTCTCCCCGGCCTTGAGGCTGATCTCGGAGTTCTCCTGCCTCTCGTAGTTGGCCACAGCCACGTACTGCTCCAGCACCATGGGCTCCGAGCTGTCCATCCCTGAGGGGAAGAAACAGGCCGTCAGCCACCTGCCCGCCGTGGCACCCCGCCGCGAACGCCCGCTGCACCCCACTGCACTGCTGCCACTGTGCTTCCGGTAAGCCGCCATCAGCCGCCCCTCCGCCGCCCCCCCACCAGCTCCCTGTGCCTCCCTGACCAATCAGAACTCTTCACCACTTGTCGGCTGCATCGTCCCAAACATCTGGCCATACAGCTGAGTCGACCCCCGGCCCCCACAGCGAACGACCCAGGAGCATCGGAGGGGATTAAAACAAAAGGAGGAAGGGGGACGTTTGCAGGCGCTGCATCTCGCCGCTCCTACAGAGGATCCATGACCTGAAGCAGCGTCAGAGTTTGAAGGGAAAGAGGAGGCAGAGAGGAGCAGCCAGCGGTTTGAAAGGGAGCGAACGAGTGCAGGAATGGTGAAGCTTCCTTGTGGAAAATCAACAGTGCGGTTGAGAGGAAAGGCCTCCCCTCCGCTGCCTTTGGGAGCCAGCCGTTGGACAGGGAGTCAAAGAAGGGGGGTGAACACACCAATCATGGTAGTCGGCACTGCTGGCCTTAAATAGAAACATATGAGTGGGTCAGAGAGAGAGGGAGAGAGAGAGAGAGAGAGAGAGAGGCAGGGTCCATGTTTATGTGAAACAAAAGAAGAAGGCGTTTCAGTTGGGGTTAGGCTGCTCTGTTTTCTCTCTCATGTTTAACCTTTGAGACGCCAGTAGAGAGAGAGAGAGAGAGAGAGAGAGAGAGAGAGAGAGAGAGAGAGAGAGGGAGAGAAATGACCCACAGAGTCACAGGGACTTCACATCCTAAGAAACCTCACATCTGTGCTGCTAACAGCTGCATTTCAAAGCTGCTTCTGAAGACGCAGCCCGCAGTGATGATGATGTTTAGTGACACAAAAGGTGGATGAAGACTCCGCGGTGTTAAAAAGCAAAGTCCCGTGTGCCACTTCAAGCCATTTTCAAATGTCAGGAACCAAACATGTATGTTCCATAGAATCACAGATTGTCTCATTTAAATGTTTATCAATCATGGTGGACCACTGATGGGACTGCAGGTGGGCGGGAAAGTAACCCACATGTATACCTTACATGGCTGTTCTGGTTTACACAGACACAGATCTGATTTAGGACCACATCCCGAAGTCCAGAACAGACCAGAAAACCAGTTTATGGGCTCCAGAGGGGGACTTCATAGAGAGAAAGCAATGCACATTTATCGATGTAGTCTGATAAGTCAGACAATCACATTTGTGCCTCCATGTGGACCCAAAACAAACTGATCTGAGTCTCTAAAACCTGGCTTGTAGCTCGTCTGTTTGATCGACAGAAACCTTTTCTCCCCTCTTTTCCTTCCTTGGACCACGTTTGATGGCAGTGACCACTGCAGACCTGCAGCTTCAGAGATGACCCGGACATCTACTACATCACAGCTTGGTCCTTGTCCTTCTGCTGCACATTTTTTTTCCTTCTAACTTTGAGGAGAAAATGTGGACTTGCTGCTGATTCATCCCACCCACTGATACATAACCACATAATCAGTGTGAGCCACCTCACCTGTCAGTGCTCAGTGTTACAGCTGCTGATGAAGGATCAGATCACCTTCATCCTCTGTTATAAAGGAACTACACTGTGTGTGTGTGTGTGTGTGTGTGTGTGTTTTAAAGCTGCCTGAGACATGTTCTGGTGGATTAGATGTGATGTGTAGATGAGGAGTTTAGAGATGGTCACACCAGAGAACATGCAGTGAACAGATGACAGCCAGAGATCCTGCTGAGTAAACCTACAGGCAGGCGGGGAGTAGCTGCTGAGCCCAATCAGACACAAACCAGGCCAAAACAGATGAGGCTACACACAAGAACAGCCGAATACTCACTGAATACTTGTCATGTGACTGCTGGTCACATGTGAATCAATCATGGGTTCTTAGACCGCCTTCACACTGGGGAAATCAATCCGGCTAGAGCGGGGCCGAATCGGATATATCCGGATAGATCTCGATCCACCTGTAGGAGGTGGATCTAGCCGGATCGGCTTACATCTGGCTCAGGTCTGAACGCAAATGCGGCTAGCGAATCCCGCTAGCGATGTGATGCTTCCGGTTCATAGGGACAGTGTCCGGGTCGCGTACAAAAGCCGTATGTAAACAACCGTTGAACTACTATAGCTTTGCCCCGAGTTTATTTTTCACAGGGCTACAAAGGAATAAACTGCTTTTAGAACCGAAAAAAGTGAAAGAACAAGCAACACGGGACAAAACAAAAAAAAACCCATGTGCACAAGCGGTCCTACCGCGGCCTGAACCGACTCTGTATATTACGAGGCGCCACCTAGCATTTTGGAGGACAACAAGCCGGGTTAAGCTGGATAGAGTGTGGACACGATTTGAAAATAGGTCTGACTGTATCCAGCTTAAAGGCGATCCGGATTCAATCCTACTCTAGCTGGATTGACTTTCTCCAGTGTGAACGGGGCCTTAGTGGTGCTGAGGAGTTTTTGTTTTTTGCAGAATCTATTTGGTGCAAACATATGAACAAACATCTGAAAGCCTCCAGTAGATTTGTGGGTTCAGAGAGTTGAAACCAATTATCAGTGTTTTCTGTGCCACTCACTGGATCAGCAAACGCCGAATCTGAGCAGCACCATTTTATCAGCAGGCTTTTTACGACAATAAAAACAGGCTGCAGTCTGGAAAAATTCAAACCAGCACTCGCAGGGTGCTTAAAACACAACGAAGCATCTCGGCATGTAGCAAACAAACGTAGGCAGGCAGCGCTCATAACCTTCCGTCCCTGCTGCATGAAGCCTCCGTGTTGTCCTCCACGCATGCTGTGAAGAGCATGAAGGGCCTTGTGTGCAGGCAGCAATCAGCCCGAGGTAATAAAGCAGCTCTGATCCTGCTATTTAAGAGCTTTATGCTGCTTTCTGCTGCAGCCACGCCTGGTTGAAAAGCACCATGAATCCCAGAGAGCCGCTGCACTCTGCATTCCACATCCCCCTCATTGCTGGGTTACATGTTGAACGTATGGCTGTGTCTGAGGGTTTATACAGATATAATGTCTCTGTTTGAAGGAGGTCTGATAGTAAAGGTCATCAAAAACACGCTAGCAAGGGTTTCCAAGAGTTTAAATCGAGGCAACTGGACTTCCCCGTGTGGTTTCTTCAGTTCTGCTGAACTGAAGTGATGAAACGTCTTCAAAAAACCTTGAGTCCAGTTGCCTCGATTTAAACTCTTGGAAATGACTATGACCTGGATGAATGAGAGAATCCACAGATATATATTAGCAGGGGTTTACCTGTGTTTTAATAAATGCTGGATCTCTTTTCACATTTCTACGGAGGCCCTAAAGGGACATCGATAACACAAACTATGAGTGTACACAGTGTAGTTCCTTCATAACAGAGGATGAAGGTGATCTGACCCTCGATCAGCTGTAACATTCTGAGCACTGACAGGTGAGGTGACTCACACTGATGTACTACGCCGTGCACACAAGAAACCTTCTGGTTCCCCTCGTACAGACAACACAGTGTGTCCGGCTGAGACAGATGACAACCTAACAGTGATCAAACCGAATGTGGACCAGACATGACACCTGACGGCGCCGTTTGCTCGGCCCTGTGCTGGGGTGATCAGCTCAGACGGGGGGGGGGGGGGGGGGCAGCATGCAAAGCAGATGCAGAGAGAAAGAAAGCTGATGTGTGAAAAGAAATAAAAGCGAACAGGGATGTAGCCGGCGTGTGGCGGCAGCATGCACATTCAACACGGCGACACACAGGGCTACCTGAGGCCTCTTTCCTCGGGCTGTCTGTAAAGCCGTACATCCACACTGCAGACAAAGAGAAGGAAGAGAGGAAGCAGAGAGAGATTATTCAGAGTGACGGCATGCCGAGCAGCAGTGTGGCAGAGCACACCGTCATCACGCTGCTAAACATAAAGGTGGAGCTCCTTCAGATCAGAGCTCCTCCACCTCCTCCTCCGTCCTCTGTGTGTGGACTTCCAGGAATGTCTGAGAGGGGCGTCAGCCACTTCCACAGCCCTCTCACCCCCCCCCCCCCCCAACCATCCCAACCATCCCCCATTTTCAAAACAACAGTGCATCAGTGCACCCCCAGCCAGGAAATTAAACGCCATGCATCAGAAGAGAGGTGGCTACGGACCACGTGTACTGTGGTATGTGTCGTGATTTGAGATCAATCAGCGCAAAATCATATCAGTCAGGCTGATGGGAGCCAGCGTCAGAGCGGCAGCAGCACCAAGAGGGGGGGGGAGGACAAACCAAAACCATCCCTGACAGCACGGCACAGGAATGCTACACACAACGTTCAGCTAAAGTTCCGCTGAAGAGATGTCATGGTTAAACAAAACCTGAAAAATATGAAGGCAGAAGAAGACGGAGAAGGTATGCGTGTGATGTCACAGGACCAGGTTTCACCCACTGAGTGTCAGCCTTCAGGCAACTTTAATTTAAGCAGATGATCGTCCAGCTGTGGAGACACTGATCTACAGTGAACTCCTGAGCTGAATGCTAACGTAGTACAGGGTACTTTATGGTAACTTTGCTGCTAGCACTAAAAGTCACAGCTTTCCAGCAGGCAAGAGAGCTCACTGTTCGGGGCCCCAGGCCAGTAACGGGCCCCTAAGGCCTGAGGACCTTTAGCTACGGCAGTGGTGATTACAACGTCTGCACTGACAGTAGGAGACCTCCTTTAAAGGGACGGCTGACTCCATGCACTCATTGTTTTGCACACTAATGACAAAGAAAACTGAAGAAATAAGAAGAAAATGATTGTTGTTGTCAGGTTTTTATGACATGAACACTGGTTCGAGAGGCCCCCTGTAAAATTGACTCCAGAATCCACTCCTGATGGGAACTCAAGGGACACGTCAGATCAACATTTAACATAAATGTTTAAGCAATTTGTTCCAATAACCAGGTATTTATGCTGTCAAACACCTCTGGTAACACGGCACTGGAGGGTTCTCAGTTTGTTTTCAGTTTAGTCAGTGGAAACTGTAACCTTGTAAGTTGTGTTTTCACTCATTGTGGTTCCTGGCCTTCAGCAGGAACATCATGTTTTATTTCTCCATGAAAAACATTCGAACCCTCACAGCCCTCGATCTAAACTCTGTTTCCTGAACAATCATCTTATCTGTTGAAAAGTTTTACTCAGAACCGGGCCAGCTCTGCTGCTGCTGCTGCGAGGCGGGCCGCTCCTCTCTGTCGACTCATGTGAGATAATAAATGGCAAATCCCCTCTCACTATCCTGCAGAGCCTCTGGAGCTTTGGTGGATTGATGTTGGCCCCAGAGGGAGGGATACGTGCTGGTCCCAGGTCAGCCGGGGTCAAATCCTGCGCACCGTGATTATTACCCACCCGCCTGCTCGCAGAGTAGCTCCCAACATCTGACTGATATTAGCTCTGCTCTGAGTCCACACACACACACACAGATGGAAGCCTAATTCCTTTCAGGTTTGGCTGATGACGCCACAAACCAGCAGTGTTTCCTCTGTCCCTTTGCTGCTGTGGGTAATTTTCCTAGAATCCTGACCCCAAACGTCTACATTACGCCGCAATTAAGAGCATGAGGGCGATGAAGAATGGCATCGATTTCTGTGTTTGGACTGGAGGAGCTTATTAGCCATCTATCTTGTTATTCTGTGGACTTAGATTGTGTTTGGAGAGAACAGATCCTTTAGCTGACAACACTGCTCGACCCCTCTGACAGACCGCTGAGACCTGAGGGAGCCTGGGGGCTCCGGGGGGAGACTTTTACAACACTGTTGTGACATTATATATTTATCAGGAGGCAGACAGCTTCATCTGCAGAACACAGACTGCTCTGATTTACATTTAAATATCTCTGAAGCCGTTTGTTTTATTAAAACTGAACCTTGAAATGTATGGCGAGAAGCTGCAGCTGCTGCCACCAAGAACACGGAGGCGGCCAACACTAAATCACAGGTAACCAGTATCGACTCCTCACAGCGGCGCCACTAACAATGTCAGACCACAGGTTGGAGCTAACGGTTATTGATACACTGTTCAGCAAGCAGAGAACAATTCATCTGTGACTGCGACACAAAGGACAGCACTCCTCTGTCCCGGCTGGCTCTCAGGGTGAGTCACAGCTAAAGTTTCAAACATCGCCTCCTGCAGGTGGAAGTGATGAAGAGCACCATCCCTCAGCCTCCTGGTCATAAAAACAATGATTTTTCTGGCTAAATCAATACTGACTTTACTGTCCTGTGTGTGTGTGTGTGTGAGACGTTATCATGGCTGCGATGAGCGCGGCAGTAAAGAGAGGAGCTCTATCCTCATGTGACGGCGGCTAATGGAGGGTGTAAGTGTCACATAAATGTGTCTATTGACAACAAACAACAATAAAATGCTCATTAGCCCTGACAGCTTAACAGATATGTAAACACACACACACACACAGAGGCTGTCCTCCCTCCTCCAGTCGAATGCAGCCGGCCGTTCCAATGTCAACAAAGCAGCCGCCTGACAGCCGGTGCAGCCCGACCAGCAGCAGCCGCCTCCGCTCCCTCTGCATCTGCACCTCACATCTGACATCTCAGGGTGACAAACAGCCACATGTGCACGACTTAAAGCTTCCTTTTTTTAATTATTGGATGAGATTTTGTACTAAAGTACACTATATGGCCAATAGTCTGTGGACAGCCTGCCAGTGTCTGCTGACCTCCATGTTTCATGAACTTTGTTTCTTTTAGCTTTAGCTCACAAACACACAACTATATCATCTAAATGCTCATGAGCTGCTCTAAAGCTGCAGCAATGAGTCAAAAAAATGGATAAACAGAAACACTTTCAGGAAATGTTCCACTGGTTTGTCCATCAAATGTCAGAATACGTAGATTGATTGACTAATCAGGGACAGTCGGTTAATAATGCAATATAATAATGCATTTTTGCCAACATCCAATAATCTTAACACTGATAAACCAAAGCACACCTACAAACCCTCACAAGCTGCACATCAAGCAGACATTATGACTTTCCATCCTTCCGCATGGTGTCCATTTACTTTTGGCCACACAGTGTTTTTCCATTGACAGTAAAAAGTATGGACGGAGCTTCATCGATGTCAACTGTTTGATTCTGAAGAGCTGTTAATAAAGCTCAGTGAGAGGCTCCGGGCTGCTCCAACTAGAGCTGAACGATTTTAAGAATAAATTGAATTGCGATTTTTCTGGCAAATATTGCGATTTCGATTTCATCCACGATTTTTTTTCAAATCATGTCAAACATGTTTCTGTGTAAATGACTTCAGGTAGCTACTCTGTCACTTCTCAAAAACTATCAGTAGATCTAAAAGTAAACTCTGATAACGTGCACTCAGTATTAGTTTTCAATAAACATGAAAATTTAAATTACAATTACAGAACAAAATAAAGTTTTATTTCAAATAGGTTAAAAGAAGACTAATGTAGTTCTGTAAAGTATTATTCAACAGTCATTTAAACAGACTGAAGTGTGCCTCCTAAGGTTAAACAATAAATACAGTATTGAGACTTAAGTAACTCCTAAAGTTCAATGTGATTTAGAACAAATGATCAAACTTTAATGAGAATCATATCTAAGGACAAACGGAGCTGCTGCTGTCACCTCTGTCCACCGTTTACTAGAGTCCACATATGGAGCCTCTTCATGACGTGACGTCATTAGCTGCTGCCTCTGTCTGCATCTGATGCGCACACACACACACACCTGCTGACGGCACAACAGCAGCGAACCTGAATATAAGGAGCTGGTAATGTTCAGAGAGGTGGGCGCTTACATGCTTGTAGCATTTACACACGGCCCTTCCACTGCGACACACGTTGCGCACGCACACACAGACACAGGCTTAGAAGACGCACCGCTGCTGCCGGCAAAAACAGTACCGAACATAAAGGTGGAGTTTGTTTTAGGGTTCCAGTTCCTCCGTTTTCTTTTCGTTTTCAGCCGTAGCATTTGACAAAACAAAACCTGATTCAGTTAGGAGCAGTGCAAAGAACCATGGCTTTGACGATCTCAAAATCGCGTCATCTGAGATCACAATTTTCGGTCTAAAACGATAGATCGTTCAGCCCTAGCTCCAACGTGCTGGCAGCGTCACAGTCGGCCATAATTAACCCGAATATATTAAAACGAGTGAGTTACAAAAACAAGTCACACCCCCGTACAGCTGACACTAGAAGGAAGGAATGTTTTTTTTTAACCCAGCTGTAAACATGGTTATTAGGACATTTTATCATGGAGGTCTGTGAAGATGGACTCACTTTTGGAGCCAGCCCCTAGAGGCTGCGGAGTGAACTGCAACTTTTCACACTTCCTCATTGGCTTCAAGTCTGAGCCCTGGAGGTTGCTGCTTGGTTTTTATGTCCAAACCACATGATCATTGCCTACACATGACCAAACAGCAACTGAAAACAAAGGTAAAGCCACTAAAGTGCATCTGTTTGAAAATCCCGTCTGATACTGCAGATATTGTTCCCTCGTATCCCCTCACAGACATTATGCAACTGTACAAACATATAAAAATAGACACCCAGACAGCCTCCTGCTGCACTGACTGACTTCCTGGAGGTCGTAGCAGAGATCAGTGGGTCAGTGGAGCGTCGTCCAACTGGGCAACACCCCTAACGTTAAGGTGGGTCAACACAAAGGGAACGAGAGCCACCTGTTCCTCAGCATAATGAGCTGCTCTGTGGGGCCGTGTGGAAAGAATCATGAGCAGGCTTATCCACAGCAGCAACCAGCTCTCAGGAAGCCAGATCAGTCAGAGGAATGTGAACGCAGGTGAATCAGCCTGGATTCACTGCAGGAGGCTTCTGTCTAAAAATACACTCATCTTCATCACACACACACACACCAGTCACCTCGACCTGCATCTGAACGGACCCGGCCGTCTGTTAGCACATCAGAGGTACCAGAGTCAGACCAGGTCCAACATTCCCACAGGCTGCTCAGCCTTAAACAAACAGGCTTCCAGGACGCATATATTAGTGACTCACATGTGCCAACGCTTTTGTTAAGCAGCTGTTCTGCAGCTAATACCCTCTAAGAGCCATACATTTGCTAAGATGGCTAATGAGGCTAAAGATCTGTCACAGGAATGGATGAATAGTCTTTACAGTCAGTGAATTAAGACTCATATATATAAAAAAATGAATGGACGGTTTTTGGTATTAGGGCAATATATTCTGAGGTAAAACTTAACTATTAAGTGAGATTATAAAGTTATTCCTGACAATTATGTGATTCATGAGCTACATTATATACATACTAGTCGTTTCACAATTTAAGGCAGTAAATGTTACGATCTGTTTTTTCTTTGTGAGATTACACATTTTGGTAAAAAAGACAAAAAAGTTAATGTCTAGCATCCAAGTCAGATCAGTCAGATAATGTCTATTCTACAAATTTATGATAAAAATAAGCCTGAAGTCATTTCTAAGATGAAATCTTTTAGAAAAAATATTTCTAAATCACAACAAAAATCTAAAAAATACGTTTTTTTATACAGAGATTAAAGATGTAAATATACAAAAACAGCTTCTATGGATAAGAAGCAATGTCATGACTTCATGACTTCGTTCAGGCCGACCTCTCAGCCCCATCGCATGACATGAGTGCTTCTCATCGTCACCCTCTAACCCCACAGCCCAGGTTTTACATCCGGCCCTCATATGATATCGACCTTAAGTCCTTAACACAATTTAACAATGTCGAGGGAAATCCTTCTTTCTTCCTTCTTATTGAATTATGAAGAAAATTAAACAAACGTCATGCAAACCCTTCCCTCCATCAGCCTGCAGCCTCTCCTCCGGATCATGACTCTATTCTGATATCAGAGAAAACTCTGAGAGTGACCCCACCCTGCACCGCCAGGCTGGAGGGAGACAGCCTGACAGCCTGACAGCCTCCTGAACCCACAGCAGTAGTAAACAAACCACACACTGACATCACATGGACGGCACACACACATGTGTTTCACAGCAGAACATCCGGCACACTCTGACGGACCTGAAGGAGCAACAAGCTGTGAGAGAGGAAAGAGGAAAGAAAAACTGGGGACTTACCGGACTTGCGCTTGGAGCCATAGTCCCTGAAGGAGAAGCAACACAAGAGGGACATGGTTAGTGTCGATCACACACACAACATGTGCAAAAACAGCAGCATGCAAGCGGCTTCAGTGCAACAAGAAATGCATGTGTCTGAAGGGGAGAGAGGCAGAGAGTGAAGGATGGAGAGAGGGAGGGAGAGAGAGAGGGAGGGAGGGAGGGATGACTTTGGCCAGCTGCCTGTACTCCCTGCAACAGACACAAATGAGTCATGTGACTGTAAAGCAGCACCGCCATCCTCCCTCCTGTTAGCGAAGCCGGCGACCTCTCCCCACATTTGTCAGGAGGAGGCTCACTTTAAGATGCCTTGCTTAATGGATTCTAACAGGATTATGTCTAAGCTGCAGACTGAGGAGGGGGCGACGGAGCGGAGCGTGAGCTCTGCTGCTCTGCTCCGCGTCAATAGTGACTGACTTTCGGACTCAGGCGGCGTGGCAATGGGGTTAAAACAGATAGAGACAGAGCATGATCTATTTATGGAGAGGCAGACCTCCCCGGCTCCTTCTTCTCTTCTATAAGTCTTCTTTTCCAATCAAACCCCCTATCTAACCTCACATTTCAGCCACGTCATCCCTGCTGCAGTACAGCTGAATCAGAGGAAAGCAAACACACAGCAGAGACGAGCGGAGACTTCTCGTCTCACATACTTAAAAATAATACAAGCAGAAGAATCAACCAGACCCAGGCAGGCCGCTTTGTGTTGGAGAATTAGTGCTTATTTCCCTGGATGTTTCCCAGGCGGATTTTAAAGGGCAGCCATCATATCACATGGACAGGTGTAGTCAGAACGCAGTGGATGAGCTTCACCTGCAGGCAGAGGCGCCACAAGGCAGCCGATCCTACCGTCAGAGGCACAGGAGCTAGCATTTGGCTAGTGATGACCATATGAGGAATGCACTCTACACTTAGCACGTTAGGCTAGGTGGCTCCTCCACACTGATGTTGAGTTGCTGTGTTTTGAAGCCAGCTAACCATCTGTGCTGCAGCGGCACTGTGTAGATGTAGTGTTGACTTTATAATACCGGCTAACACAGCACACACAAAACTAACAACATTAAAACATCTGCACACAGACTAGGTGGACTGCAAAGATCTCACCAGAGACTCAAACTCATTCGAGGTAACAAGTGCTTGTAGTCGAGGTCGGGATTGTATTTTATTCCAGGAATTAGCTGCTGAAAACCTGAAGGCTTTCTTCTCCAGTTCAGTTCAGGTCAGTTCATCCATAGAACGGAGATCATGACTTCCATGTTTCCTTGTTAAAAGACAACAGAGATAGGGAGGAGTGATACCCAGCATGCCCACACACACCAAAGACTCAGGCGTCGGGGATATACAGACGTCCCGTTGACACTGAAGTGCACAATGGTGAGTGAAGGGACCACACTTAGTAAGGAATCTTAGAGCCCCATGGCAGAGAGCAGAAGCATTCATATGCAGAAGATCTCCATAGTCAACAGCAGGTTAAAAGGTAGCTTTGTGCATATGTTAGTGGGCAAATCTGTTTTTGTCTTTAGTCTCCAACAAAGTGATTATCTTCTGACTGTTTGCCTGAACTATGTTGCTGCCCTGAATTTGAGCCCTGCCCTCCTGTCCTCCTGCCCCCCTGTCCTCCTGCCCTCCTCTTGGTTTGGGACAGCTGACCCCGCTGACCTCTGTGAAACGGCTCGTTTCATTAATGAGGGACTTCATCCTGTCAGGACACGGAGCAAACAGCTCCGGGAGGTTTTACTGCAGAGGCGAGGACTCTGCTCAGCGCTTGCAGTTCGAGCTAATGCCCGCTCTCTGCATGAGGTTAATGAATACCTGCTCGAGCTAACACAGAGACATGCACAAGGAAAAAGGGCTACTGCAGATGCTTCAGTGTCACTGCGCTCTCCGTCCTCCATCCCCTCATCATCGTGATCTGATGCATCTGTCTCTGTGTGACCGTCCACTGCAGATGAATAAAGCCTTTATGCCGACCTCTCCACTAAGACCTCTCTGTGCTACCAACCAGAATATGCTTCATTGTCAGAGAGACAGCGGGACTTGCCCCCCCCCCCCCCTCGCCTCATCCCATCCATCTCCAGCCTCGCACACACACGACCTCTAATACACCAGGACAGGATATCAGTTCTGTCAGCGGCAGCGACTCACAGGCAGCGCTGATGTGTCTCAGTGGAAAGTATGCTGCGGACAGGCCCAGCCTCAGTCTGGCCTTTTCACTGCAGTCAGTGGCATTAAAGATGCTGATATCCTCTGCTCATTCACATTTGCATGTGCACATGTTAGTGGATAAAGTAGTTTCCAAAAAGCAAGATAGCCCATTCACAGCCAAGTAAACCTTAGAGTTTATTCATGTTATCCACAGTTTGAAGCACAGCAGCAAGCAAACTAAGCTTAGCCAGCCAGCTATACCATGCAACACTGCATTAGGTGGTATATTAGCTACAAGCAAGCTAAACTAAGCTAGCTGTAACATAGCTTTATTACATCCTAGAGAGCTAACATTAGCGAACTGTGCTTTGCAACCTTCAAGCCAGCTACATTAGTGGTCAGAACAGCTGCTGGAGTTTAATCCACTCAGACATCCATCCATCCATCCAATCATCCATCCATCCATCCATCCATCCATATCCATCCATCCATCCATCTATCCATCCATCCATCCATCTATCCATCCATCCATCCATCCATCTATCCATCCATCCATCCATCCATCCATCCATCCATCTATCCATCCATCCATCCATCCATCCATCCATCCATCCAATCATCCATCCATCTATCCATCCATCCATCCATCCATCCATCCATTTTCAACCGCTTATCAGGGGACGGGTCGTGGGGGCAGTCTAAGTAGGGACACCCAGACTTCCCTCTCACCGGACACTTCCTCTAGCTCTTCCGGGGGGGATCCCGAGGCGCTCCCAGGCCAGCCGAGAGACATAGTCTCTCCACCGAGTCCTGGATGGCGTCCAGCAGGCATCCGGAACAGATGCCCGAGCCACCTCAGCTGACTCCTCTCGATGTGGAGGAGCAGCGGCTCTACTCTAAGCTCCTCTCGGTGACCGAGCTCCTCACCCTATCCCTAAGGGAGCGCCCAGCCACCCCTCGAAGGAAACTCATCCACTCAGACAGTAACTTGCAAATGATAGTTGAGCAGGTTTAGCCCAGTAGCTGTGACACACTGATACAGTGTTGTGGATATTGTAACATTAGCCAAACAAACAGCAAGGACTTTGCTACATTAGGCAGCACGACATAAGCTAGCATCACAGAGTCATGTAGGGGCGTGCTCTTCAATAAACCTTCCATCAATGTGTTTCCATGTTAGAACTGCACGGCCCGGACCAGTTTAGGGGTTTACTAAGTTCATGTGGTCAAGAGGCCTCGGTCACAGCCTTCACAGCAGCTCTGGAATCCTGCATGACCGCCTGGTTCACCAGTAACTGGGCAGAAGTGTAACATTTCTTCACTCTTACACTAAGAAGGAGAAAAAGGGGAGACTGGGATAATTACAGTGTGTAAGAGTGTGTAGAAGGATCACTCTGTCAGCCAGCTGCTAACGTCGTTTTATATGCACAGCGGATCCCTGCTGGGTTAATCGAACAGCAAGTAAACGATCTGCACAGTGACGACACAATGGGTGCGAGTGTGGGACCTGGAAACGTCTGCTTGTAACTTATCAAGGAGGTGAGGACAGGGGCCAGAGAGAGCGGGTCTGTCTGCTGGAGGACTGTAGCAGCAGTGGCGGCAGCGGCAGCATGAAAAGTACTCTGCTGCATCCAGCTCCCAGGGAGCCTGTAAAGCTGTTCATGCTGTGCATGGTTAGAAAGGCAAACACAGCCTCCAGACCCCATAAACAAGTCCCCATCAGAGGGAGAGCAGAGGCGTAGGCAGAGTCTGCTCCGACTGTACATGTCTGCGTGGACTGACCTGTAGCTGTGACTGTGGGGGCGGGGGGGCAGTGGCTCCTGATGAATGATCAGATGGAGATACAGCTGTTTGTTCATGCTGATTGGATCAGCAGGTCAGTGTGAGGGTTAGCTCGTGTCGTGTGTGTGGGCGGCTGTTAGAACAACGAGCCTGCATGGCTTCAACACACACAGCGGTTTGATGCTAACACACAAAAGCCGCTAATTAAAGGAGCTTCAAAACAAAGCTAGATTTTAGATTTAGCTTCGGCGCTAACATTTAGCATTACATTAGGACATGCCAGAGGGAGCCTAGCTGGCTATTTTTGGCTTTTAGAGATACAGGTTTGGAGGCATCTGCAAAGCATTAGGCCACAGAGGAGGGGAGAACAGAGACAGGGTCCAGAGTCTCGCCAGTGACCCGAGTCCCCTAAGGCTGAAATCAAACTCTTCCCTGGAGGGCCGAGCAACCAGCTCCGGCTGCCAGCTCCTCTCCTACGTCTCCTGAAGGTCTGAGGCGGAGGAAGCGAGAGGTGAAAGGAGGGGAAGGGAGGGAGGGGAGGGAGGGGGAGGGAGGGGAAGGAGGGCGCTTCATGTGCCGAGGTATAACCTCTAGAAACGCTGCTGTGTTCCAGCAGGAGGAGCTACCCAGAGCTGATTCTGTTTTTCAGACCTTCAGAAAAACTATTTGTGGCCCCAGATGTTGTTTTCGAATAACTAAGAAAGGATGTTATTTTGACGGCAGCGATGTTTTCATGTTTTCACTGAGTGACCATCTTCCTGTAAATCTGTCAGGCAAAAAGGTACGCACGCACTTTTTAAACAAAAACACCAGCAGATGGTGTACACACACACACACACACACACACATTCAGTCACACTTTTCAGCACATACTGATGTTTCGTCACAGTTCCACGAAGCCGCAGCGCTGTAGCGGACATCTTATCAGTTCCAGAGCTCGGAGCACTCAACACTGATTGTCAAACTGAAACAGATGTGAGCGAGCATCCTCAAACCAGCCGTCTTTGTGTGTGTGTGTGTGTGTGAGGGCCAGCCAGGTCAGCATGGCAGTCAGCTGACAGGATTTTCAACTCTTCGCTCATGGAGGATCATGTACCAGTTCCTCAGATTCACACACAAGTGTTTTGTTTAACACATGATGGCCATGTTGGGTCTGTCAGGATTCCACCATCAGGCTGACCGGATCAGGTCACAGGGCTGATGTACATGCACCAAAGAAGGTCTTATGGTGGCTACACCTTTGCTCCACCCACTCAGAAAGCACACCTTTGTGACCACTGTGTAAAAGACAGAGCCTTCATAGGAAACTTGTTTCAAAAGACTACTGATTGCTGCTTGGTGATTGGTTGATCCACCTGTCAACAGCCATCGCTACCTAACTTCAACACAAACACTCCAACCAAAACCTGTCACCTCTAAAGGCTGTTACTCCACCAGAGCAGAGGAACTTGATCTGGCTCTCAGTGCTCCAAGGACAAACAGGAGGTCTGAAGGCCTGAATCCTGGAAGATGGACTCGTGGGAGTTTGTGATCTCTCCAACTCTCTATCATGGTCCCATCATCAACAACATATTCACACAGCACAGGCAGATACTGTTTCCTCCTTGTAGACTTCATAACATCTTTAACATGATGGAAAATGTTCTAGAGACGATGATATCCTTCCAACAGCTTCAGGTCAAAAAGCCTTCAGTTCATTAAATAATGTTATTATTTTGTCTAAATTCATGACAGACACTTAAAATCGGCCCCAGGAATGTGTATGTTTGGTAATCAGGAGTGCTGGCAGATCAGGAGCCTAATCAATGTGTTTACCAGTATTAGCATAATGGATGCACCCTAATGACTCTCAACAGCCTCCTGCTAGGCTAGGCTGCACCACCAGTAAATAAACACATCCCAGGATTACTGAGCGTCAGCAGATCCAAACCCCAGCCCACCTCCCCACAGGCCCACCTACTGTAATCCCCTCGGGAGCCCCAAATTACCCCTCACAGCCGTCCCCTGTCATCCTCTGAGCCCTGACGGCTGTGACAGGACTGAGGGCGTTAAGGCTCCAGACGGGGTTCAGGGGATCAATTAATCTCGACACTTTGAGCGCCGAGACGCTCTTAGTGAACACACGAGAGACACACAGCTGCTGAAGAGATTCGAGCAAACAAACTGGATACATGTCTGTCTCAGCACCAATTAACTGTATTTCCTCTCTTAATGTCTTCCTTAAATGTTGACGTTCAACTTAACAAGAAATACAGCGAAGAAGACGGAAGACTCACCTGGAAACAGACAACGTCTGGCTTTATAAAACCCTGTGTCCATCAACCACATCCAACGCATCACTGACAAAATGAAGTCAAAGTTTGTATGGGCAATTTAACCCCTTCAGTGGACAAACTAAGCTTAAGCTGCTGGTGTCATCATGTGTAACTTTATATATGACGACATTTGTTTCCTATCACAGATTTATTTGATATATAAGCCTTCAAAATTACAAGTGAAGCTGCTGATGAGGAAACAATTAACCTTTTAGGTTTCAATCAACACATTTCAGCTCGAAAAGTGATCGATACATCAGCCTTCTCCTCAGGACGACTCTCAGAGCCTTCACCTGAGAGAATGAAAGGTGCTCCACCTGTGAGCCTCATGTCAGACTGAGCCCTGCTTCCACACAAACACACTATCACCTACTTATTCACCATTAACACCAAATTCGTTATATCCCCCCCATCACCGGGAGTCACCCTGCTACTTAAGCATTCTACTGTCGAAGTCGACCAATCACACGACTTCCTGACTTATCCCGATAATAATCTGATAATCTTCCAGCATCTCTCTCTCTCTCTCTCTCCTCCTGGCTCCACGAGCCAAGGTCACTGCCCATTGTTATTCATGGGGAGAAAGAGGAGCTGTGATGAATGATGATGGCATCAGCTGGCGTCTTACACCTCGCCGGCCTGTGGGGGGGGCAGTGGCCGATACTTTCATCATGGCTGAAATGCAGTATGTGCATATTAATAGAGGAATTTGTCAACGTTATGGTCTGCAGAGGATGGATAATTCCATTTAGGCTGATGGTTATATGATCACTGAGCGTGGGCGCGGACAGATCAAACAAATCACTGCACAGGTTCAGAGCACACGGCTCAATAAACACGCAAGATGTGGGGGGAAAAAGTAAGAAAAGAGGGGACTATGTGAAGGGATGGAGGAGGAGAGGAAGAGGAGGAGGAGGAGGGTGTCTGGGAAGGCTGGGGAGAAATTCCATTCAGTGGAAACACTTCTGACACAGGAAGAGCGGGGGGGGAACACAGCTCGGGCTGGCCGGGACCAGGAGCTGAAGGGAAGCCCTTCTGAGAGGGTGCAGTGAACTTTAGGACTGAGAAGTGCGCCACCATGTGGAGAGACAATGAAGACACAAAAACTCCCCAGACATCAGACATCAGAGAGTACTGAACTACAACCAGCAGACACTGGAAAACGAGTGCAGAGTGTGTGAAGCCTGTGCAGCTCCTGTGTGAGTAAATATGGCTGAAACGTCCACAGCTGCACACAGACGCGTTGCTGTGACGATGCTTTGATTTCAGGCTTTAGCACCACAGCAGAGAAACCTCCCTGTTCCTGTGTTTTTTTCACTGCAGGACATCAGCAAACAAAAGAGCTTCTGCGCTTCAGGATTTATTAAACATCAAGGTTGCTGGGTTGCATGAGAGTGACATCAGCCCAGAGTCCCACAGAGCTGCAGTTCCCCTGTCAGCAGACAGGGGGCGGTTTGGATCATCAGACACAGACAGGGAGGACAGGAGCTGCTCAGTGTCTGTGTGCTTTTTGGAGCTCTGATTGATGGCATTGATCCCTGCGCTGCACTGCCAGGCATGTGGCTCCTTTTTCTAATCACATCATCGTCAGAAAATCCAATCTCAGCAGCTATTGTCAAGGCATGACTCATGTAATAACGTTTTATGGAGAGGGTATAAAAAAATAAGACGCCACAGTTGGATTCAGTCATAAACCTGCCGCTGAGGTCACACCGCAGGCTCTCCTTTAACCCAATCATCAATGGGCTGCTCCCTGTATGGAACCAGGGTCAGAGCTCCGCCGGCCTCCTGGTGTGACCTCCTCACCTCCCAGGAGAACCTCCATCCCTCTTTTTCCTTCCTCATTCTCCAGGAAGTGATAAAGTGCAGACATTTTATCACCCTGGTAGCTACAGCTGTCAGTGCCCGCTCCATTCATCACACTCATGTACAGTCAGGCCCTCCCAAAGCTATTACTGTAGCCTGACAACACCCAGGGAGCCAGTGTGTGAGTCAGACATCTGGGTGAACGAGTGCATCCATGTAAGGAGAGAAAACAGAGACACTGCAATAACCCGACGACCACAAACACCACAACCGACACCGGCTCAGTCCCAGCATCACGCTGCTGCTGCGTCTCTGGCTGAACGATGGACGCATGTACACAGACCAGACCTCCCGCGGCTGCAGCTCACCCCTCCTCACCGCTCTCACACATTTTAAGTGTTTAACCCCGTCCATGCTGATAGCTTGTGCTGTCTCCAGTGAGTGTTACTGATCCTAACAGTGAAGCGGCTCATCCATTAAGGCTGAGCGAGCTGAAGAAGGGCAGCGGAGTGGAACAGAGGAAGAGACGCTGGGAGAGAGAACATATTCAAATGTGACTGACGTACCAACGAGACCTCACACACCATATATGGTTAAAGACGCAGTCAGCAAACAGCTGAGGTGCAGCGGATCAATGTTCAGTTTTCACCCAGGAGAATTTAGTTCGGGTTAAATCTGGAAAGTCAGTCGGATTTTTTAACTCACAGCTGTCAGTAGCATGTTAGCATTACGAAGCTGTACCAGCTGAGGACAAGCTAAAAAAAAAGTCAACAAGGTTTAACAATATAATGTGTAAACAAAGGTGGAGGAAGGGAGGGGAGGGGGGGGAAGGGTCAACCTCCCGATCAATGTCAAGCAGTCTGCAGGGCGGTCATGTTTTCAGAGCTGGTATAATGTCTGACTCCACCTGCTGTTAGTAAATTAAGAGCATTGAGCCAGTCAGGGAACAGGTCAGTGGTGCACCCTTCTGTTAGGAGTTCCTTCTGTAAACTGTGTTGGCTGAACACGCTCAACGCCACGATAACAAACATGGCGGCGACCATGCGGTACTGGACAGAGGCTAAGTTTGTCGAGCTGTGACAGACTTTTTTCAGTTCTGGGTTCGACATGCTTAATTTCTGGTTGATTGTGTGTGTAGTGTGAGCAGTGACGTCACAGCTGATGTCTTGTCAGCTTTGACATCGCATGTGTTCTACTCGTACTGTGTGAGTGGATGTTTAACACAAACATGACAAAACCGCACAGTGTATGCCCGGCTGAAGCTGGATGGCCTGTTACACCCGCTGTTGTAAGAAGGAACGCAGAGGGAGCGGCCTCAGGCTCACAGTACGGTGAGTCAAATACCTGTCTCATGCCTGTCTTACACAGCTCACAGGAGGGTTCTTCCCTGCACACCAACAAACCGCTCACCACGTAAGAGACGAAGCATGAAAGCGGACAATCTTTGCACGGCTGTTGACTCTAAAACGTGACCTCACTTTTAGCTTAGTTGTCAAAGCTGTCACTGCGTGTTAGCTCATGCTAGCTAGTGTCAGACTTCCACACCAACCAACCCAGCAAGTGATGTCACCGTCTCTGCCGGGACAAGATGGAGCCGTACATGTTGAAATGTGTAAATAAAATAGTGATTATTTTAGTCCTGCTGCTGATAATAATGGATAATCCATCTTTTACATTTCTGTTCAGTCTGTTTCATGTCTTCTACTGTTCACACACACAGTCCATCCCTCTCAGACGTTCTCTTCCTCCAGAAGCACTCAGGACACACATGTACAGCACACACACCAGTCATGATTGTAAATCAATGGTCAATCTCATTCTCTGAACACACACACACACACACACACACACACTCACTCCCCCATATGATTCATTTTCATTTAGCAGATGCATTATGGGTAGGGAACGAAAAGAACCCATCCAATTTAGCTGTGACACAAGTGAAGCCCTCTGGATCATGACGTCTAACACAGCATTAACGGAGCAGAGTGTGTGCACCCCCCCACCCCCTCCACCCTCTGGATGGTGTTATTAAGATGGAGCGAGAGCCTGCAGGGAGGCAGAGAGGGTGTCAGGAGGGGGTCTGACTTCATTTGATCTGAACCGGCCTTCTTCACAGTGTGTAGAACAGCTTTAGTGTGCTCTGAAGACACGTTGTGTGTCTGACCTCAGTGTGTTTGCTTGTATCTAAACGGACTTGTGTTGTGTTGTGTCTTGTAGCAGGTGCTGCACTTTGTTAAAGCTACAGTGCAGAAACAGTCCACACAGGTGACAGACAGACAGCCGCCATGGTCCAATCTGAACGGACAATTACGCAGTTTCTTAAAAACTACAAATGACATGAGCCGGCACGACATGCTAACATTAGCTCAGAAACGATCCAATGCAGAAAAACGTGCAGTTCCTAGAGGCCCTGAGAAGAGTTTTATAATATCTTCCTCGAGGTTCAGTCCTTGTCTCTCTGTACGTCCTCCCTTTGTGGCTCTTAGCTGTTTGTCTGCTTCTCCTTTTCAAGCTCACTTATCTTTGAATGGCCTTCATCCACAGTGAACTTCTGCAGGCGAGCGTTTAGTTTCAAAGGGTTAAATATGTGAAATGACGCATTACCGATGCTGCACATGTATGTGCTCCATCTCCTGGCGACAGGATGAATGCAGCTTCTTCATACATCAAAATACACAGAGAAAGAGAGGCAGAGTATAATGAAGAGCTGAAGGGCGAGACTAACGAGACGCAGGTAAGATGGTAAATCTGTGTGGACTGCGAGCAAACCATCAAAGAGTGATTGCGTTGGCGGCCGTGTTGGTAACCTTGAGCCGCCTGGTCGATTAAACATGCTTGATGTTATGAAGGCGAGTGGGATACAGAAGAGGAGGAGGGAGAGAGGTGAGTGAGAGAAACACACACAGAAAGGAGTGAAAACAGAAAAGAGGTGGAGCCGGGGTGTGAAGCAGGAGGGCGGTGCGGCGGTCTGACTGCACCCAGCAGCACCCAGCAGCACCCAGCAGGACCCAGCAGCACCCAACAGCACGTCACAAACCAACAGCGCAGCCCTGGCCTCTCAGCTTCAGAGAGGAGAGCGTGTTCTCTAATTAAAAACTACACAAAGGGGCGATCTCCTGCCATGAAACAAGTCCTTCTCCTCCACCCACCTCCGCACAGACCCAACATGGCTCATCCTGGTTTTAAACCCAGGACCTCTAGCACCCAAAGCCCCACCCATCCTGTTACGCCACGAGCCACAGAACCATTCCCCGCTGCAAATCCATCACACCTGCATACCATTCGATGATGTCACGACCCGTCGACTACTAAGTTAGTTGTCGATGGATTTTGCCGTCGACTAGTCGTTGCAGCCCTTCTATTTATGTATGCACAAGTGTGTGAAACAAATCATGGCAGCGCCCGTTGTCCTGCTGTTTGTGAAGAGTCATTCTCTGCACTGAACCTGCAGAGCTGTGTTACTACTATACTATTTTCATATACATTCATCAATAACAATAAAAGAAGGCCACACTCACTCCACGGGGGGGTTGAGGTCCTCAGCCTTCGTCTCAAAGAAGCGCAGCACCTCCTCGCTCTGAGAAATCTGAGGGGGGAGTCGCACCAGCGCCTACAGAGACACGGAGAGAGAGATTATTAAACATGTTTTCACATGTATCTAGTTATTACTGGGACAAGAGTGAGAAAACACACACGTCAGAACCTCTCAGCCTCTTTCAGCTGTTTGTTTCTGGGGTTCAGTGTGTGTGTGTGTGTGCGTGTGTGCGTGTGACTTCCTGCCGACACATCTGCTGGACAGTAACTAAACCGGTGTCAGCCTGCGTCTGTTCCCTCGCTGGGCTGTATGTTCACAGACAGTCAGAGAGAGGATCATGTGTCAGTCCCTCCATCTATATTTAATGATCTGAGCGGAGAGCTTAGCTTCGGCGTGGTGCCGGGGTGCTGGACCGTGAACACACAGCCTTTCATTTAAGTCCGACTCCACCTTCATATTTCATTCATTGGTTGCTGTATTATTGAAGGAGGCCGGCAGCTGTGACTGAAGGAGCCGCTTCACGCCGTGCACCCACAGCTGGCTGGACTCGCATCCCGCAGTCCCCAGAGAGCAAATCTGCTGGGAACACTGGGTAATTACTCTTCCTCTCTGCTGTTTGCCTCATAAACAGGAAGTAAACAGCGCAAAGGCTCGCTATAGCAACTGTACGCATTCGAGTGCCTCGCGTTATTTATATAAGAAACGAAGAGGCGAAGAGATTCTTTTTTTTTTCTTCTGGTCCCAATTACTGAGCCGACACCGAGGCTAACCCTTCCTAATGCAGGACAAGCATACTGCTTCCTAATTGTGCGCATGGAGACCAACACAAGAGCCCAAATCTGATGCAATGTGCCAAGAGGAAGGAAGGAAGGAAGAGGGGGCGGGCACAACAAGGCAAAAAAAAAACTAATACAACTGGGAACAGGAAGTGATAAGGCAGGTCGCCTTTGAACCGCACAATCACAAAAAGTCAACACTTTCAAGTTTGTTTAGATTTTTAGAGAGGAGGAGGAGGAGGAGGAGGAGGAAGGGGAGTCATTAGTGAGTGATGCACAACTAGGTCGTCAATTCTCCACTGTGATAACAACCTCAGAGACATCAGGGCACATTACAGACTCGTCAGATGTCTTTCCTCTGCAAACTGCTTGTGATTACTGTGTGTAAAAAAAAAAGAAGACTGCATGGACTGTGACCCCTGACCCCTGACCCGCTCAGAGTGAGGCGTCTTTACCCTGCAGTAGTCATCGATGAAACGCAGCCGCTTCATGGCCACGTCCCGCACATGACTCCTCCGGAACAGGATTTTGCCTGGATGGGAAGAAAAAGAGGTCAAACTTTAAAATAGAAATAACGATGTGAAGAAAGAATGATGACAAAAACTCAAGCTGCCTCTTGCTGTACTCAGATCCACCAGCAGGGGTCAGTAATGAGCAGCAGACACAGTCAAACACATGTCAGACCTCTCTGAATAACACAGGATGTATACATACATGCATTCAGACCCTCGTCTCACTCAGGAGGAACATTAAAGCCTGGTCCAACCCCAGACACACACACACACACACACAGACTAATGCTCCATTGATCATGTGATAACTTGTGTTTGTCAGTAATGTGCTGCACTCCGCTCAGAGTGCGTGCACACTCCATGGGTTTGAATTCAAATTGAGCGTAGCACAAGCCACTGGAAGGTGGATGTTTGTGTAACTTCCTAACTGGTTTTGCTTGCTTGTGTGTGTGAGAGTGTGTGTGTGTGTGTGAGAGTGAGAGAGTAAGAGGAGGGGGGCGGCTTGAGGGGAGAGCATTTACAGTGGATGCTGGGACCATGTGTTAGCCACGGGGCTTAAACAGAGTGTTTACCAAAATAAACTGCAGTAAACACACACACACAGTTTCACTCCCGGAGCACCAACAAATCTACACAACTCTGCGTCATGAGCACACAGGTGCACAGACATACACACACACACAGGACATGAGAAAGATTAGCAGAACCAAGCTGCCACAAACAGAGTCATCGATCACTGCCTTCATCGTACTGTAGGTCGCCAGGAACCTGAAAGTCAGGAGACACGACCGTGTGTGTGTGTGTGTGTGTGTGTAACGTGACTTAAATCAATGCCATGACACCCACACACACCATCAAATGAGCAATTTCATGCATAACCAGAACCTGAGTCAGACACACACACGATCAAAAATCATCACAAAACAAACACATGCAAACACAGCTGAGACCTGAAAGTCACACTCAGTGCCGCGTCAGCAGTAACACACACACACACACACAGGCATCAGTAACCAGCTCATATTGACGCCCCACAAGTGCCAGTCATACATTATTAATATGGGAGGCTGTTCAGATAACAGGCCGAGCAGCAGGCTGGTACCTGGGAGAAACGGGATGATCCTCTTCTTGGGGTCTTTCTGCCCTCCCTCGATCGGGAACTTGTCGAGAATCTGCATCTGCAGAGAGGTAAGCAGAGGAGACGGTTTCACTTCCAGCTCAGGTCAAAGATCCATATCAACCGCATGTGTCGTGTAGCTTAGCATAAACACAGCTAGCATGGCTCCTTCCGAAGCAGGCAGCTCTTCTAAAGACGACACTGTGAATATTATTGGCTCATTTGTACACAAAGGGAAATATATGATCATAATTTGAGAACAAAGAAGCACAGAAAAGAGCGGACCAATGTAGAATTTAAATAATTGATAGTTTGTTTTACCAGACTCCTAGTTACTAACTGCCTCGAGCGCTAGCTTCAGGTCCTCTAAGATGAGCGAGAATAGTTAGAAATCAAGACACAGCATCATGACCATTAGCAGTTAGCATTGCCTTAGCAAAGCTATACAGGCTCACTCAGTGGAGGCTACATTTCAGCACTGAACTATGAGTGTGTCTAACAAAACAGCATCCTACAGTCTCCGCACAACCTCCAGATTCACATCTTATTTCCACTTTAACTGGTGCTTCTGATGGGGTTTAATTAGTGTTGGTGTGAAGGAGGTCTGCGGCAGTTAAAGGCTCTCTGACATCATCTTTTTTCTTAAAGGTCTGCAGCATTTCAGGGGTTAACACCTTCCACATGTCCCACAGCTGCATGATGGTATCACAGATTAAAAAAAATAAAAAATCAAAGCCTGTCAACACGTTTTTGGTTCCAAGGGCGGCGGCTCGATGAGAGTTCACAGGAGTCAAACGGGCTGCGATTTATTAATAAAGCATGAAGGCGGCACAAAATACACAGGAGGAGAGGGGTGAGGGGGGAGAGAGGGGTGAGGAAGCAGAGAGGGGTGAGGAAGGAGAGAGGGGTGAGGAAGGAGAGAGGGGAGAGGGGTGAGGAAGCAGAGAGGGGTGAGGAAGGAGAGAGGGGTGAGGAAGCAGAAAAGGGTGAGGAAGGAGAGAGGGGTGAGGAAGGAGAGAGGGGAGAGGGGTGAGGAAGCAGAGAGGGGTGAGGAAGAAGAGAGGGGAGAGAGGTGAGGAAGCAGAGAGGGGTAAAGAAGGAGAGAGGGGTGAGGAAGCAGAGAGGGGTGAGGAAGCAGAGAGGGGTAAAGAAGGAGAGACGGGTGAGGAAGCAGAGAGGGGTGAGGAAGCAGAGAGGGGCTCAGCTGATGCCAGGTTTTTGTGTTTGCCCAGTTTCACCCTTCAGATAAATCATTCAGGAGCGGGATTACAGAGCGAAGCCGTGCAGCACTGCAGCAAGCTCACAGTGATCAGAGGGGGCGTGTCCACAGAAAGGAGCCGTACCTGATGGCTGCTGGGAAAAATACCTACAAACACACTAATCCCTCGTCCTCTGAGGCTCATTGTGTCCGCCATGTTTTATCAGTTCAACACTATAATTGAGGCCACACTCCTCCTCCTCCTCCTCCTCCTCCTCCTCCTCCTCCTCCTCCTCCTCCTCCTCCTCCTCCTCCTCCTCCTCCTCCTCCTGGTGTGGCCCGAGCTGGGCCACTTAGATCAAGGTCAGCTCATTATTCAATCGGCCTCTGGTTTGGGTGAAGCACACACCCCCTAAAATACACACCACCTCTGACAGATTCCAGGCAGGAAGAGAAAGAGGAAGAGGAGGGGGGAGTGGAAACGTGGGAGAGAAAATGGGTGAGAACAGGTGGCGATCAGGTGACCCGGCCTGCGGCACGGCTGGTCGTTTTCCAGGTAGTTTGCATTTTTGCTCCGAGAGGATGGCAGGAGCAAAAAAAAAAGAAAAACAGAAAGTAAATAAATAAATAAATAAGAACACACTGATGCCAAACCATTGCTCCACTTCTCAGACTTCACTGTCTCCTTGGTAACCAGCACAGAGAGAGAGAGAAGAGTGTGAAGAAGAGTTGTGAAGAGACGTGATTGGAGGATGCTGTGCAGCTCTGGACCAAATGTTGGGAGTCAGGTAAAAAAAAAAAAAAATCTCTTGTCAGAGTAAATACAGGTTACACTGACGTCATGTTTACTCTCTGCAGTGCACACACACACACACACACACACCAGGAGGTTCCAGAGCTTCTGTTACAGTTTTGAGACGCGGGTTTTGGTGGAATTCAGATTTTTTTTTTACCCTGACGTGACTCAAAGCTTTGACTCAGTCCATCATCCTGAACCCAGTCGGCCCCTTTCACACACCGTGCAGCAGAACAAAATGTACCAGTGTCTTCATCACAGCGTTCAGACACAGTCAGTGTGTGTGTGTGAGCGGCCCGGCACTGACATCAGCACAGTGCATCACAATGACACAGTGACAAGCAGAGTTATTGAAAACCAAGATTTCACAAATATACTGTGTGAGTCAGTGGTCAGCACAGCTCGCTGTCATCAACGTCATGTGAGTAACATTCAGTCATTTCCTGTGTTATGAAGGGCGCCATTTTCCTTTATAATGTGTTTAATGTTACAAATAAGTCGTGTAGTGTACACGTCTTTTTACCCATGATTCCCTGTCGGACAAAGTCTGCTCCAGTCTAGCACTAGTTGTGATCAGTCGTCACCTTTAATCGGCACTAAAATCTGTTGAGGGGAACAGACCCGACCTCAGTCGCAGGCATTCAAAGATGTTTGAATTTTTTGGGGTGGGTCCGGACACAGGTGGGTAGTGTGAACTGATCACCAAACACAGGAGACAGCGTCAGAAGACGACAGGAAGCAGCAGGAATATCAAAACGACGATCGACTCCTCCACTACTCCACCCAAACCGTTTTTTTCTCCTTGATGATGCCGTCTCCTGCACAGACAGCAGCAGCAGCAGCAGCAAGCCGAGTCTCTTTTCTTTGTTCACTTCTTCTTCTTTGAGCTTTTTCTGGTGGTCGACATCAGCCTGTACATCACAAAGGCTCTGTGTCGGCCAGGAATGACACGTGAGCAGCTTGAAACTCCGGTTAAGAAGGTCAGAGAATGTCACCAAGAGTCACATGTCTTCTATACGACAGTCATGATGTCATGTTGATCTGCACTGTTAATCGAAGGCCGACATAAACCTCATCTATACTCTTCTGTCCACTGACGATCGTCAATAAAGTTTGACAGCTCAGAGACAGGGAGGTGTTTGTGTGCTAGCACTGATAATAATGAAATATGTAATGCCCGGTTTACACTGTGCAGACGAAAGACGAGAATCGTGGAGATGTCTTTGGTCGTGGCTCTAAATCGGTGGTCTTACGTCGCACTGTGAGACAGGTTCCATGACGGCTGTTGTCGGCGTCTTGCGACCAAAGACAAGCCGAGATACAATTCTAGCGGCGTCCGAAATTTAGGATGACTGACTCACAATGTGACACGTGCTACGACCCGTCACTCCTCCTCCTCCGCCTCCTCGCATGTTGACGTACGTCGTAACCTGCGATCGCCTGGTCATCGTACAATCTGCACGCATCAAACCTGACGTCGTACCAAAGTTTAGCAGATTCACATCGCATAGTGCGCCATGCAGTGGTTTTATATGACTGATAAAAATCGCACAGTGTAAACCGGGCATAAGAAGAAGAAGAACCATCAAAGAGGCCACAGCTCCGCCAACATGGCCTCCATGTTTGTCCACTTCCTACTTCACAGTAGCAGAGAAAAAAAAGCCGCTAAAGCGTCTGAATCGACTTTTTTTGTGTGAAAATCATTTCAAATCAGAGAATGTTCCCACAGCCGCTCAGGAGTTAATCAGTCCACAGCAGGTCTGTAGGTGGCGCCGTCGCTGAGTCATAGCAGCAGCCCCCCCCCTTTACCATCAAGAACATTTTAATGTCATGTTTTAAATGCATTTCTTTAGGGATGTCCCGATCCGATCACGAGATCGAAAATCGGTCCGGTTACGTGATTTCAGACTCGATCAGAATCGGATGTTGCCTCCCGATCAGGACTCGGATATATATTTATTAGGGCTCTCAAAGTTAACGCCTTGTGTGCAAGGTGGCTCTGTGTCCTGTAGTGTAGGGGTGTGACAGTTGGTTTTGGTGTGAGAGGTCCTGGGTTTGAGGTCTCGATGAGGTGCTGCACGTCTGAAATCACCTAGCGTGGCGCTCTGGACACACACGCACGCTTTGCTGCAACGAGTGACTTGCTATTTGCCGCATTTGATTTGATAAGTATCGGATCGGGACTCAGTATCGGCAGATACTCAAAATCAAATGACTCGGACTCGAGGGCAAAAAAACCTGATCGGGACATCCCTACATTTCTTCATCCATGTCACATTTCAGCATCTATCTGCTCCAACATGATTCACTCAGGTTCCACGTCTGAAACACACCAAGGAAACAAAAGAAACTAAGAATAGTGGTACAGAAACAGCACCGAGGTCTTCATACTCACAGCGGAGCAGGACGGCTCCGAGCTCAGAGGAGACACACAAAGGGCTAAAAACACACAGACTGAACATACAGCTGCGTAAAACAACCCAGAATAAAATGGCTGCCGCGGCGTGGAGGTGTCAGACTGCACACTCTATCTGTCTGGTCCTGATGTCCGCTCTGATTGGACAGTCTCTGTATCACAGCTGTGAACGTCCCTCTGATTGAACAGTAGTTATTAGAAACAGCTGAAGGCAATCAGAGCCTGAACGGCAACCATGTTTCATTCAAGAGTCCCAATCACACGCAGCAGCAGCAGCAGTAATAATGACTGTTGATTTATTTACCTCAGAGTGACGCTGTCAGCGCGGCCTCGCACAGCTCGTTACTTCAGCTGGAGGAGGACTCAAAGACAAAAACCTCTCAGATCATAAGACCCGACACTGTGACCAGAAAGAACTGCTGGACTCTAAAAACGCAACTTTCTCATGGTCCTTGAATGCATCATATTTGATATTCCACTGAAAAAATGTAAGCCTAAAAATGTATTTAAAGTAACAAATAAATGAATGAATGAATAATTCTCCACAGGAAAACACTGATCCACTTTCATGTGACCAGCAGCACCATGACAAATATTCAGCAAGTTCTGGACAGAGCTGCAAGACGAGGCAAACCCCCAAAAACACTTCATTCTACATGTTTGGATGAAACACACATACCAAAAATCAAGCTTTTGCACTAACCACATTCTGAAAACAAAAACATTCTGCACTTTTCTGCACAACTTGAAGGCCGTGGCAACAATTCAAGAGTCTTTGGCTGATCTGCAGCTGATGTGAAAAGGCTGAAAAACTGCGAAAACGTGTTTATTTTCTGTCTTCCTGTGTTGTTCTGCTCACAGATCTGTGAGTTCTGTCTGCCTGTAGCCACGATGGTGCTGTTTGTGTGGAGGAGCAGGACTCGCTGTGAGCCCACGTGTGACAGGAGGGGGAAAAAACCAAGGATTAAAGGAAACTCGTTTGGCCTTGTTTGGAACCTGAAAGAAGGAAAAGCAGGGCGATGCTCTTGGAGCTGTAACCAGCAGAGGTCTCACGCCTCTTCAAGAAAAACATTTGTTCAGCGAGGTCCACAGAGTGACCTGAAAGCAGGAACAACAGGACGACCGTCGGACTGAGCGAGCAGCACAGCAGCTCCTTCATATCAGGCACACGAGCTAAGAATAGAGCCTCTATATAAGGAGCTGTGAGAGGCGCAGACTTGGGGGATGCCACTGATGTTGTGCAGCAGATTGACACTTCCTGTTAATGGTCATGTGACTGTAGAGGGTTTACCCCCAGCTCTGCAGTAGTGGAATAGAAACACACACACACACACACTCAACGAACCTCTGGAACAACTCATGACCAGCATGACCTGGCAGCCATGTGATCCGGCATTCCCACAGGAGCATGGGGGTGGGGGGGGGGTCACAGACGGAGGATTCACAAACTTTATTTTCTTTGCCAGCTCGGATCCTGAGGACAGAAACTAATGGAGCACATGAATCAAGTCTGAACGTGCATTAGCGCTCAGCGGTGTTCAGTTTCTGAGAGGCAGATGTCTTAGACGGGCTCCAGGGTGGTGGGAGGTTGGCGCGGGTTGGGGGGGTGGGTGTGGGTGTTCCTTTCCAACCACAATCACTTTTGCACAGTTGTGCGTCTAAATATAAACCGGACAAATCGCTGCCCAGGGCTGGCACAAAACACGAAGAATGAGACATGATATCCTGGATGCCTCTATGCATGTGTTGGGGTGTGTGTGAGTGTGTGTGTGTGAGGGGGGGGGGGGGGGGGGGGGGGGTGGAGTAAAAATCAGCGCTCAGTTCCTGAATGTGTGGACACAGGATGACGGGGACGACAGGTGCTGGACTGTGGTGACTTTTGTCTGTCCACAGGCTGAAAAAAAACACTCCAGAGATGGACTTGGACTTTGGGGAAACTCCCCTAACACAACGGTCCGATCCTGTTTTCTCCGGGGGTTAAACCGGAATCCCAAACTGAAAACACAAAGTCATGTGAAGAGCCACACAGATGGTTCACACAGGAGCAGCAGTGCAGAGCTGCAGCTTATTTTCAGTGTTGATTATTGTGTTTGACTCTTTTAAGTATCAACATGGGCTCATTGGTCACTGCAGCCTCTGAGGAAACAATGTCTGCTACAAGTGGAGGAAAACTCAAACATGTCTGTGTGCAGAACAACACAATCTGATATTTCTATATTTTTCTGTTTCTGTTTTATTCACATCAGCTGCAGAAAGCTGCAGGTCAGACAGAGACTCTCTGAGTGTTGGTCATGTGACTGCTGCTCACATGTGACTCCATCATGGCTTCCTGCTGGTTGTCGAGGAGAGCAGTGCGTTTGTATTTACAGCATCTTGTT